>NW_017682760.1:0-9347 GCF_001879085.1 Nicotiana attenuata | reverse complement strand
AACCATTTCATACCTCCCAAATGCTACACTGCGAGTCAAAACTTCATAGAACGTTTTGTGCCTCTTCTCATAAGCTGCTACAAGGCTTGATTCTTAACCGTAGGCTCGAAATCATTAGGCACCACGCTTTGCCCCTTTGAATCCACTAGGACCGCTGTTGAGAGCCACCCGCTCTGACTTGGCCCCGAATATAATCAACTCCATGAATCTTCTAGCACATGAATACCCTCTCGACGAAGCACCTGGCAGAATCACTTCTCTTGAAACCCGCCTCTATACAAGGCATAAATCCTGAATCCGAGCTCACTCTCTAGCTGCACAAGTCCATTCACCCCTCGTGGACATCAATTAAATGTGCGGCAACATCCTTCCAATTCAAAGTTACGTTGTATCCTTCTTCACTTCAAGTAGCTCATTTCCGTTATATCAAATCTCCTGTCGCATGATAGCCCATACTTCAAATTAGATCTGTAGACCCCAATCATCAATCACTAAAATTCCCAAGTCATTCCAAACTCTCCTTAAGGTGCGTAGTCATCCGAGCACAAAGCCCATATGCAAATCCACCACTCTCCCACTTTGGTGGAACCCAGCCCTCTAATCAACCACTCGACCTTTGCTTCTTATACCTGGCCTTCTAGAAATTTTAACCACCGCCTGACACCCCCCACATGTCTTTCCTCATCCTTTGCTGCTCAGTTGTTGCCTTAATAAAATCTATCTTCGTAGCACTTGAACCCACAAATCGCTACTAACTTTAAACCTTTTCGGAGATCATCTTTCTCGAGCCGCCGACATTAGAAACACCGATTCAATCCTGGACCACCGCACCACGCGATATCCAACAGCCGTTTCCCCAATATTATTCCACAATATCCTACCCCAAGGGTGAATTGCAGAAGACCATAACACCGGCGAACTTAACACATACAATCGAGGACGACGACACTACATCGCAGATATAAATTCCACCACGCTCGAAATTACCAAGTCTCGTTACTCTATCACCCCAAATCTGGACACTCATAGGCCAATTGCTTTTCCTCCGCCGAAAGTGAAATATCATATCTCTGAATCGTGCACCGAGTAGATTTCCTTTCAACTCATTCACCGCCCCATCACATAGGCAAGTCTCCTACCATCAAGTCAATATTGTGCAATAACCAATCGCGAGCATCATATAAACCTGTGCATAGCCTCCCTGCTCTTAGAAGCACAACTATCGAGCCGAAATGATAGAAAAATCCTTCCGCAAGGCGACGACAATAGCTCACCCAACTATACCGAGAGAACATCCCGCACCACATCTGTAGTACCAATACAATTCTTCAATTCTCGATATATAACAACAGTTTGCGTCACGTAAGATTGAGCAGGAAGAAAACAAGGGCATATGCTTAAAGGAATCAAGTCGCACGATGAGGAAATCAAGAAGTGGAATTTTTCCTAACAGTTACATAGCCTCTCGTAGATAAGTACAGACGTCTCTGTACCGATCAGCGAGACTCTAATAAACCGGCTTGTGATCCATGACTCCTATGAACCTAGAGCTCTGATACCAACTTTTCACGACCCCGGTTCGCCCTCCGTGAACCATCGTGATGGCACCTAGTCCCTACGACTAGGTAAGCCTAAATTGCGGAAAAGAAATCAAAATTTGCGGAAGTAAAACAATTTAAAACAGAAATAAGAAATAACCAATGTTTAAATGTGCCGCTCAGCATACACCATATTTAACTCTCAAAACCAACACATAAATCCAAGACCCGAAAACCGATGAATCACAAGCTAAGAAGTACTACATAGCTCTAACTCCAGATTGTCTAACAAAGAAAAGAAATACAGAAGGGCTAATACATAAAGGCGAGAATAGAAAGGGACTCCTCGGTCCGCGGACGCGGCAGATATACCTTGAAGTCTCTATAGAAGCGCCTCGCCTCAAGGATGATAAGAATGAGCGAAAGTACCTGGATCTGCACATGGAAAACATGCGCAGAAGGGGCATGAGTACACCACAGCGGTACTCAGTAAGTGCCAAGCCTAACCTTGGTCGGGTAGTGACGAGGAAGGTCAGGGCCCTACTGAGGTTAAATAAAATATAAGGGTCAGCAGTGTGAAATAAACAGCATAACTAAGTGCAACAGTAGGAAATAACATAAAATTGAAGGATCAACAACAACTAGAAAAGAGACAGACAAACCATGGAAAGAATACAGCTCAACACAGAGATAACAACCGGGACACCTTCCAGGATACCGTCCTGTAGTCCTAATTACAACTATCCAGTGGATCTCCCGGGATACCGTCCCGTAGTCCATCATATATGTGTCCGAAGGATCTCCCGGGATACCGTCCCGTAGTCCAACTATCAATACCCAGTACTGGGGGAATCTACCGGGTGCATTCCCGTAGTTCCATATAACTGTGCAGGGGGATCTACCGGGAATCTAACCCGTAGTCCCAAAAGCAAACAGACAAGGGGGATCTACCGGGAATCTAACCCGTAGTCCCAAAGTAAATGTGCAGGGGGATCTACCGGGAATCTAAACCGTAGTCCCAAAGTAAAATGACAAGGGGGATCTACCGCGAATCTAACCCGTAGTCCCAAAGTAAATGTGCAGGGGGATCTACCGGGAATCTAACCCGTAGTCCCAAATATAAACATACACAACAGAAACAAGAACTCAATTCAATCAATTTCATACCAAGGTAAAAGCAGATAATCCTAACCTACCATGCTTCACGTAATACAAATAAGGCAGTTAAGGCAAACAAAGCAGTTTAATCGAGTAGACATGCTTTTCTAGGCTAGCAGCAGGCTTAATTTCTAATAGTGTAAGCAAGAAAAGGAAGAAGACAATTCAAGGCTATTTTTAATAAAAAATCGGATTTCCAACAATTAGCACAAATACGCGCTCTTCACCTCACATACGAGGCATTTCAATTACCATAATACCAATCCTAAGGGGAAAGTCCCCCACACAAGGTTAGACAAGCCACTTACCTCGAACCGGCTCAAAATCAACTAGAAACCACGTTCTTGCCACGATTATCCGGCGCCAAATGGCCCAAATCTATTCGATTCCATTTCATAATGTAATACAATTAAATTCTAAGCTAATACGCGAAATTATGTAAAATGACCAAAACGCCCCTCGGGCCCACGTCTCGAAATCGGGTGAAATTTATATTTTCACAATCCTCACACCCACACGAGTCTATTCATACAAAAATCCCTCAAATCGGATGACAAAAACCCAATCAAAACTAAATCTCTAGGTCTAAGAACTTTTCCCCCAATTTCAACCTAAATTCCGAAATTAAAGGATGAATTTAAGTGAAGATTCATGGAAATTAGTCTAAACTGAGTAAGAATGACTTACCCAAGTCGCCCAGGTGAAAATCCCCCTCAAAAATCGTGATCTCCCGAGCTCCCAAGTCCAAAATATGAGTTATGGTCTAAACCCTCGATTTTGGGTTTTAAATTCTCTGCTCAGATGTTGATCATTGCGATCGCAAGAAATCATTTGCGATCGCGAAGAGTAAAAGTGAAAGGCTCCAGAAATGGCCTACGCGATCGCGACATGAAGAATGCGATCGCAGAAGAGGAAGAGTGAAGGGTCCTCGAACTGGCCTATGCGAACGCAATAGAAGGCTTGCGATCGCAAAAGAGGACAAGGCCAGCTTGTGCGTTCGCGGTCGAAGCCACCCGAACGTGAAGAGTAAAAGGATAATGAACCACCTGCTCCCATTTCTACTATGCGAACGCGGAAGAGTAATTGCGAACGCGAAGGAGGAAGAGAATGACTTCCACGATCGCGAGTAAAGTAATGCGATCACGAAGAACAACTAAGGCCCCCCTCAGAGAATGCACTATGCGATCGCGGAGGGAAGGATGCGATCGCAGAGAAGGAAACCAGATACCAACAGTTCAGCAATGCAACAAGTTCCAAAAATGATCCGTTGAGCATCCGAAACACACCCGAGGCCCCCGGGACCTCAACCAAACCTACGAACATATCCCATAACATCATTCAAACTTGTTCCAATCCTCGGAACGCTCAAAACAACATCAAAACATCTATTTTCATCGGATTCAACCTTAAGGATTTCAAAAACTCTAAAAACACACTTTCGATCAAAAAGTCTATCAAACCTCGTCCAAATGACCTGAAATTTTGCACACATGTCACATTAAACACTACGAAGCTACTCCAACTTCCGGAATTCCATTCCGACCCTCGGATTAGAATCTCACTATCGGACCGGAAACTTCAAAAATTCAACCTTCGGCATTTCAAGCCTAAATTAGCTACGGACCTCCAAAACACATTCCGATCACGCTCCTAACCCCGAAATCACCTAACGGATCTAATGGAACCATCAGATTTCCATTCCGAGGCCGTCTTCATACTGTTCTGACTATGGTCAACTTTCTAACACTTAAGCTCTCATTTAGGGACTAAGTGTCCCAAAACTCTCCGAAACTTAAAACCGAACATCCCAGCAAATCAAAATGGCAGAAATGAACTTGGGGAAAGCAGTTAATAGGGGATCGGGGCATTAATTCTTAAGACAATCGGCCGGGTCGTCACTCCGATCCACATATAATATTGTTGCGGCGTGCAACCCGATCCACATATAATATTGTTGCGGCATGCAACCGGATCCACATATAATATTTACAATCATAACGAGAGTCCCGACAAGGGATCAATAAGGTCTACACTATCCCGGCAAGGGATTCGACAACATAAGTAATTACGTCCCGGCGAGGGAGAAACAGCTATAACCAAACTTGTTCCAACATCTAACTACCTCAACTATAACCAAACTTGTTCCAACATCTAACTACCTCAGCTATAACCAAACTTGTTCCAACATCTAACTACCTCAGCTATAACCAGACTTGTTCCAACACAAAGAATCATCAACCTAAGCATCCGTAATATCAATTAAGAACAAAATGCAAGGGAATCACAACTCAATAATAGCCCGGCAAGGGGGCAACATTATGATCTCTCCTCTTTCTCACGTTTACTTCACAACTCGAGCCAATGCTCTAGAGGTTCAATTATCACTTATACTTTCACAATTCATTATACAACTTGAGCCAATGCTCCTTAATGTTCATAGATCACAATTCTTTCCACAAACTTTACATAACAATAGAAACCTTCACCAAGGCATGAATAATACACGAAATCATGGAAATCGCAATATAAGACTCACGGTCATGCTCGACACCAACGTATAGATACTCGTCACCATGCCTATACGTCGTACTCAACAAGAAACAAATAGCAAATAGGACACAACTCCTAATCCCTCAAGCGAAGGTTAGACCAAACACTTACCTCGTACTTCCACGGCCAACTCAAGCCTCAAACACCGCCTTTCCTTTCGAACTCGGCTCCAAATCAATTGTATCTAGACATAATCGACTTAATAACATCAATAAACGCTAAACAATCCAATTCCAATGCTTAGTTATAGCTTTCCAATCGTTCTTCCAAAAACCCAAAAATTGACCCCGAGCCCGCTTGATCAAAACACGAGGTTCGGACCAAAACCCGATCACCCATTCACCCACGAGCCCGAATATATAATTTGTTTTGAAATCCGACCCCAAAACGAGGTCAAATTCCTAAATAATCAAAAAGCCATAGCTCTACCCAAATCCCTAATTTTCTACCCTTAATCACATGTTTTAGGCCTAGAAATCTAGTGGGTGTTAATGGAAATTGAAAAAGACGATCTTAAGATTACATACCTATGAATTGGTGGTGAAATCCTCTTTCAAAAATCGTCCAATTTGGAGTTGAAAAGAAGAAGTTATGAAATTTTGGCTAAATCACGTTTTTGGTTCTGTTTTAAAATCACTGGGCAGACCTTCATCGTGTTCGCGATGGATCTGCCTCGTTCGCGAAGAGCATCCTTCCTCAGGCTTATGCGATCGCGAGATCTCTTACGCGTTCGCGAAGGGTTGGCCCCCCTGACCTTCGCGTTCGCGGGCCTATGAACGCGTTCGCGTAGAGAAATATTCACTTCCCAGACCAGCCCCCCATTTACACTATGCGTTCGCGGGACGTGGGTCGCGTTTGCGTAGATCAACCCCCAGTGCTCCGCGTTCGCGATCCTTTCCTCGCGTTCGCATTGAACAAAAATCACCCCTGCCCATTTTCCCTTTCGCGATCGCGAAGCACAGAAGATCTGTGCACCAGAACAGCTGTTTCTGCAACTTTTATGAGTTCAAAATTCTTCCGAAACACATCCGAAACACACCCGAGCCCTCGGGGCTCCAAACCAAACATACGTACTAACTCAAAAACACCATATGAACTTATCCGTGCGATCAAATCGCCAAAATAACATCATTAACATCGAATTAAACCTCAAAATCAATGAATTATTTCAAACTTCTTAAAACATCAAATTTTGCATTTAAGGCTCGAATCACGTCAAACGGATTCCGTTTCTTACCAAACTTCACAGAATTATCTTAAACCACATATAAGACCTGTACCGGGCGTCAGAACCAGAATACGGGCCCGATACCAACATGTTCTGATCAAAATTCATTTCCAAATCCTTTAAACAATTTCAGAAAACAATTTTCTTTAAAAATTCATTTCTCGGGCTTGGGACCTCGGAATTCGATTCCGGGCATACGCCCAAGTCCTATATTTTCCTACGGACCCTCCAGGACCGTCACATCACGGGTCCGGGTCCGTTTACCCAAAATATTGAAGTCAAATTAATTCATTTTATAGTCACAATTTATTATTTTTCACAGATTTTCTAATTTAAGCTTTCCGGCTACGCGCCGGGACTGCGCACGTAAATTGAGGTGAAGCTAAAAGAGGTCTTTAAGGCCTCAAAACATAGAATTCATTTTAAAAACAAGTGATGACCTTTCGGTCATCATAATTTGCCCCTCACGCTGGGTAAAAGCTTAAAGCAAATTAAAAAGGAAAAGGCAAGTGAATTTACGGGTAATAAGTATACTATTATAGTATATTGTATACTATTACAGCACTGTTACAGTATATTGCATATTATTAACAATGTATTGTATACCATAATAGTATACTGTTGCAGTATAACTATATACTCGTATAGTATATTGTATACTGTAGTGGTATACTATTAGGTAACTGTGTTCTTCTTCGATTATTACAGTATACCGTTGCAGTATATTGTAAACTATAATAGGATACTGTTGTAGTATAGCTATATACTCCTACAACATATTATATCCGTAGCGGTATACTATTGGGTAGCTGTGTTCTTCGATTTTCAACTGAAAATTTCGATCTCAATCACCTCAAATCAGCTCCAAATGTTATCAAATTTCTGTATGAACTTCCAGAAGGTACTATAAGCAATATGTAACAGCACCCACTTTGAATCAAACAAGAAATCTTCAAAAATAAAATTGAGCTTCAAGACTAACAATGGTAGATATTCAAATACACATAGAAATTTAGATATGGGAAGCTTACTCGAAGATACTATAAGCAATATTTTATTGCACCCATATCGAATCAAACAATAAATCTTCAAAATAAAATTTCTAATTCTGGAGCTTCAAGCTCAACAATGGTGGGTCTTTATACACACATAAAAATCATAAGAAGAGGAGGTAGAGCAATAGCTTGGGTTGATCCTCTTAATGAAGATCGATCTGGCAGAGTAGAAGTAGATCCATTTAAGTCCACTACCAAGTAAGCTTGCAAAAATGAAGTGAATTGTTTTAACATTCTGTACTTCAAATGCGAAGGCAAATAGCTGTGGGCAGGGTAAATAGTCTTGGTTGCATAGGTAGGAAAAGTAAATAGTTTATGTTTGGATATTTAAGGGTAAATAGTTTAGGCTTAATGGGTATAAAGTAAGATTTTTTCCCCCTTTTCGGTATTTACTTATGTTAGGAACACAAATTGCTTCCTTCTTTGGGAATGAATAAACTATGCCTCTCAATGATGAGTGATTATAGACAAATTGATTTACAATTAAAACTTCCGTATAAAACAAACGAAGGATCGAACAAAGAACATAAACATCAAAAGTTCAAACGGAAAATATCACTTTTGATGACTCTTCGAGGAAGATTGTTGTTGGCCATATACAATTAAATTGAGGGTTCTTTTAATTTTCATCCATTTAATTTTCTTTTCCGTTTTGGATCTTTGAGAACAAAGCATAATACGTTAGGTAAAATTTTTCTTTCTATGTTCTGTTTACCTTTTATTTCCGTTAATTATTTTAGTGTACCATTACTTCATATTGGTCAAAGTTGCACGAGTTTAATTATTGCTCAGTGAGTAAAAGGTAGATAATTTAATATTATAATTTAATTATTTTTCTAATATTAAAAGCACGAATGCTTTTAGCAAAATGTCGTTCGCCTTTTTTACCTTTTAAAAGCAATAGTGTGACGACCCGACCAGTCGTCTCATGAGTTACCGCTCCGTTTCCCCCATTTCTGCTTCTTTATGCTTCGTTATCCGTGTTTTATGTGGTTGAGTTGATTGGTTTGTGGTTGGAGTGGATTTGGCAAGGAAATGAGACACTTAGTCTCTTTTAAGAAGGCTTAAGTTGGAAAAGTCAACCGGAGGTTGACTTAAGAGTTAGAGGGCTCGGATGTGATTTTTGATGATTCGGTTAGCTTCGGGGGATGATTTGTGACTTAGGAGTGTGATCGGAAGTGGTTTTGGAGGCCCGATGTAGAATTAGGCTTGAATTGGCGAAGTTAGTATTTTGGGGAATTCCGGTTGATAGGTGAGATTTTGATCCGACGGTTGGAATGGGATTCCGAGAGTTGCTGTGACTTCTTTATGTGATTCGGGATGTGTGTGCAAAGTTCAGGTCATTTGAATGTGGTTTGGTTGGGTTTTTGATCAAAAGCGTGTTTCGGAAGTTTTTAGAAAATTTAGGCTTGAATTCGATGTAAATTGGAGGTTTTGGTGTTGTTTGTGGTGTTTTGATGTTTGGAACAAGTTTGAATGAGGTTTTAGGATGTGTTGGTGCTTTTGGTTGAGGTCCCGGGGGCCTCGGGGTTATTTCGGATGGCTAACGGGAAGAGTTTTGGACTTGTGCAATTGCAGATTTTCTGCTGCTTCTGGTCTTTTCGCACCTGCGGCTTGGGGACCACAGGTGCGGCATCGCATGTGCGAAGGATTATCCGCAGATGCGGATTTGAGGAGTGAGGTCAGGAACCGCAGATGCGGAATAGGGACCGCACCTGCGGAGCCGCAGATGCGGCTATTGGACTGCAGATGCGGTTAGACGGGATTTAAGTGAATTCCGCAGATGCGGAGAAATGATCGCATAACTGGTACTGCAGA
>NW_017682759.1:9103-9351 GCF_001879085.1 Nicotiana attenuata | reverse complement strand
AAATAAAAATTTATAGCTAAAAATAATTTTTTTATAGCTTATAATATTTAAAAACCAAAAAATAAAAAAAAAACAATTTAATTTTTTTTTTTAAAATAGCGACCAACTTTGGTCGCATTTTCAATTTAATTTTTTTTTTAAATAGTGACCAACGTTGGTCGCTATTTTGGGTCAAACGGTCAGAACTTATTTACAGACCAAAAATAGCGACCAAAGTTGGTCGCTTTTCCTAATTCTAGAGACAAAAA
>NW_017682759.1:0-4450 GCF_001879085.1 Nicotiana attenuata | reverse complement strand
CTAATACGCTTATACTTAGTGCATAGTTGTGACGGCCCAAAGGGGTCATCACCTGTATTCCTACTCCCTCTGTACTTCTGAGGCCCTGGAAACCTCACTTGGGGGTTGCCTCGACTTGTGTGCGCAGTCCGGGCGCGTAACCGGAAAGTTTACATGTGAATTTGTGAGAAAAATAATAAAATTTGATGTTTTAAATTGATCGAGTTTGACTTTGGTCAACTTTTTGGACAAACGGACCCGGACTCGTGGTTCGACAGTCCCGGAGGGTCCGTAGGAAACTTTGGGACTTGGGTGTGTGCCCGGAATCAAATTCCGAGGTTCCAAGTCCGAGAAATGAATTATTGCGTGAAATTATTTTCTAAAAATAATTAAAGAATTTGAAAGTGTTATTTGTTTCGAAGACTGTGCTGTTGGGCTCGTATTTTGGTTCCGACGCCCGGCACAAGTCTTAAATGTGATTTAAGCAATTGCTGTAAAGTTTGGTTAGATTTGGACGTCGTTTGACGTGTTTTGGACAAAAACTCTAAACTTGATGTCTTATGAAAATTGGGAGGAAATCATGGGTCTTGAGGCCTAATTTGATGATTTCGATGTTGTTTTGGCGATTGGATCGCACCGATGAGTTCGTAGGATGTTATTGAGTAAGTGTGTATGCTTAGTTTGGAGCCCCGAGGGCTGGGTGAGTTTTGAGTAGGTCCCGGGAGGCCTTAGGCTTAAAGTAACAGATGTTGCAGTGTTGCAGGCCCCAGCGCAGCCGCGGTAATTCCCGCACGGTCCGCGTGGCCAGATTCAGAGGGGTCCTCAGCCTTGGTTTGACCAGCGCGGCCACGCACCAAGTTCGTGCGGTCCGCGCTGGGAGATTCAGAGAAGACCCCAGGTGCAAGACACCAGCGTGGCCGCGCACCAAAATCGTGCGGTCCGCGCTGGGTAGGTTCAGAGAGTTGTTTTCCCTCCCTTCCTCGGCGTGGCCGCGGGGCATTTTTGCGCGGTCCGCGCCAGTCCTTCAGCAAAGTATATAAATCTGAGATTTTCAGTCATTTTGCACTTTTTCAAAACCCAAAACATAAGAGGCGATTTTCCAAACGATTCTTCTCCTTCAAAACGATTGGTAAGTGATTTCTAACTTATTTTCCTTGCTTCTTAACATCTTTAAACATAATTTCAACTTCAAAACAAAGATTTTAATGGGGGAATTTGGGAATTTAGGGTAGAACTAGGGTTTCAAAATTTGGGGGTTTTGGACCTCAATTTGAGATCCGATTCCAAAATAACTTATATATCTGAGTTCATGGGGGAATGGGTAGTCGGGTTTTGGTTCGAACCTTGGGTTTTGACCACGTGGGCCCGGGGGCATTTTGGGGATTTTTGAACGAACTTTGGGAAATTCACTTTTCATGCATTCAAATTTATTAGATTAGCCTTTGTTGATACACTCAAGTAATTTGTGACTAGATTCGAGCAGTTTGGTGGTGAATTCGAAGGGTAAAGCTATACTAGAGGATTGAGTTGAGTTTGGAGCATTTGAGGTAAGTGTTTGTTCTAACTTTGTCTTGAGGGAATAGGATTAGGATGTTATTTGCTACTTGCTAAATGTGGAGTACGGTGTATAGGCATGGTGACGGTTATCTATGCACCGGAGTCTAGCATGACCGTGAGTCTTAACTGCTTTTAATTCGAATAACGTGACACAATTTCCTGGTTAAATTGATAAATTTCATATAATGTGAACGGTTGAGGAAGAATTGTGATTGGTATATTTTGGAGTTGGCTAGAACAAGAATGTGATAGTCGAGAAAGAAGTGATTTAAAAGAGGATGTGTTGTGATTATTCCCTTGCCGGGACATGTAGACTATTATTATGCACTCTCCCTTGCCGGGATATTTGGGTTGTTAGTTGTACCCTTGCCGGGTTAAAGTGTTATGTTGTCGAATTCCCCTAATGGGGCCTTCTTTACAAAGTCAGATATTTTGAACTATAATATGGGATCGTGTGGCACGCCGTCCACTTATATACTATGATATGGGATCGTGTGGCACGCCGTCCACTTATATTCTATAATATGGGATCGTGTGGCACGCCGTCCACTTATATACTATGATATGGGATCGTGTGGCACGCCGTCCACTTATATTCTATAATATGGGATCGTGTGGTACGCCGTCCACTTATATATTAAGAAATGGGATCGTGTGGCACGCCGTCCACTTATCCGTTGGTCTGTGTTCGCTGTATTTTTCCCCGAGCATGCCCCTTCCCCTTTTTACGTTGATATTCTCTGTTGTTATTTCTGTTGCCTTTGTATATATATATCTGCACAGGTTATTTTTGGTAGGTCCTGTCTAGCCTCGTCACTACCTCGCCGGGGTTAGGCCAGGCACTTACCAGCACATGGGGTCGGTTGTGCTGATGCTACACTTCTGTGCTTTTTGCACAGATCACAGTACCGGAGCAGGAGCTTTTGGACATTAGTAGGAGCGTTGGGAGCTTACTTCAGTCCGGAGATTTCCGAGGTAGCCTTGCTGGCGTCCGCATGGCCCGGAGTCTCTCTTATCTCTGTCTTTCGTTTGATTTCCCTTGTATCGGATCAGACAGTACTGTATTCTTATCCAGACTTTGTATTTAGCATTCAGTAGAAGTTCGTGAGTTAGTGACATCAGATCTGGGTAGAAGTGTATTTGAATTTCCGCACTTGGTTTCAGTTATTTATGTTTCGAGACTTCTGCTTTTATATTAATTGCCTCGTTCTTCTTTATACTGTTAATGTTGTTGAGAGAAATGTTAAATTAATTGGCTTGCCTAGCTCCTATTAGTAGGTGCCATCACGACTCCCGAGGGTGGGAAATCCGGGTCGTGACAGAAGCGGTCCTGCAGAAGCGGAAAGGGAGCCGCAGAAGCGGATTTTGGCCAAAGGCTTGAGGACCGCAGATGCGGTCAAGGTTCCGCAGAAGCGGGACCGCATCTGCGGTGAGGGGGTCGCAGAAGCAGAAGCTGGGGAGGCCAGGGAGGACCGCAGAAGCGGCCTGGTGACCGCACCTGCGGAAGCGCAGAAGCGGACCAGTGTCCGCAGATGCGAAAAATGCTGGGCCGAAGGCTTGTTTTAAAAATCGTGATTTGGAGTTCATTTCTCTCATTTTTCAAGGCTTGGGCGACTTTGGGGAGCTTCAAAGAGGGGATTTTCGTCATCTATGTTAAGGTAAGTTATCCCCACCTATTTTTGAGTTGAATACATCAATTATGTATGGATTTAGGCTTGGGAAATATTAGAAAATGGAGGTTTTTGGTGGAAACCTAGAAAATTATATTCTTGGAATTTAGCCACGAATTTGAGCATGGAATTAGGATTAAATTATATAATTGAGCTAGTGATGCCATGGGTAAACTTTATCTTCGAAAAATTTTGGATTCCGGGCACGTGGGCCCGAGGGCGTTTTGGTTAACTTTTTAATCGGAGTTAGGAATTGCTATAAATTAGTTTGTGATGAATATTTGAGCATATATTAATGGATTTGTACAATCATTGGCTAGTTTTGGAGCATTGTGCGTTGGTGCAAGTCTTTGGAGGAATGTAGAATGCCGGTTATGAGTCTTCGGAGCGAGGTGAGTCTCCTTTCTAACCTTGTGAGGGGGAAATGTCCCCATAGGTGAATTATTTGGCTAGGTGCTCCTATTTGTGGGGGCTACGTACGCACGAGGTGACGAGAGTCCGTGCGTAGCTACTATTATGCTATTGGCCGGGTAGTCTAGGACCCAAAATCATGAATACTTGGATTATTTGTAAATTCTTTGATAGCTTAAATTGCTTATATCACATGGAATTTGTAAATGAATTTCTAAAGGGATTTAACCTTACTTCTTAAAGGTTGTTAAAAGAGAGTTGAATATATCTTGATAAACACTCCCTGATAAGTTCTTACTTGATTGACTGAGCATGTATCTCTATGTGTACCTGCGTCGCATGTATGATTCGCGAGCAGGGTATGTGTTTATTTCATGTTGACCGCGTCGCATGATTAATTCGCGAGCGGGGAAATAGATGCATCTATAGGCGCGTCGTCGACCCTCGGCAAGTGCACATTTATTTTCTGTTGGATCGGGCCGTCGCCTCGGTATGACTTGCGCATGATATTTTTTGTATATTGATGCATGAGGAATGTTAAATGATGAAAATTTGCCCTTCGTGGCTTGATATAAATTGATAAGATAAAGGAGAGTAAATCTTGAAAATCTTTGTTAATTGTTAAAAAGGTGTTTACCTGTTTTACAGCTTTATGAAATAGAACATGCTATATGAATCCATGATTTCCTCACACATTTAGTGTATTATTATTGGACCGCTAGTGAGTGTCCAGGTTGACCATCTCGTCTCTACCCCTTCGAGGTTAGGCGGGATACTCACTGAGTACACGTTGACTACGTACTCTTAGTACACTTCTGTGCATTTTTGTTGCA
>NW_017682758.1:2178-9352 GCF_001879085.1 Nicotiana attenuata | reverse complement strand
AGACCATTGGCTATGTGACTTGCTTGTACTTCATCTCTGAACTTGCTTGAATTTCAAAAACCCTAATCTTTTGGATTTATTTGAGTTCCTAGAGTTGTTTCATCTACTGCTTCATTAAGTTTCAAAATCATTTCTTCAATTTTGTTTCTTCGTATGATTATGACTTTTGCTAAACTCTATAAGACCTTTACTTGACCCCTTTTTCGCATGCTATCGCTGAATTGCCATATTCCTATAGTCTTCCACTTACTTATTTTTTGCAATTACATGACACTTTCACTTTGTCCTAAATTCAGCCTCGCATGCTTGATACTTGTGTACTCTTTATATGTGCTGAACTTCCCTTCTAAATGGCTTTCAATTGTGATTAGTTTCAGACTTTCTTTGTATAAGTTTGATTGATTTTCTTTCCATGTTTGCTGACTTCCCTGTTACTCGATTTGAGTCAAAAGTTTTCCTTAGTTCTTCTAACTTGGTTCATTCGTGGACCAATGCTTACAAAATCTCTAACCCCCTTGATTTACTGAATACTGATGGATCCTTACCTTATTTGTTTTAAATCGTGTATTTCAAAATTCTTCCCTTAATTAAAACCCCTATGTATTTACCCCTAATTGCCTACTTTGCACAAGATATTTAGTTGATTTCTTTCCTTAAATAGT
Organism: Nicotiana attenuata; assembly: GCF_001879085.1. NCBI lineage: Eukaryota > Viridiplantae > Streptophyta > Magnoliopsida > Solanales > Solanaceae > Nicotiana > Nicotiana attenuata. Next base: position 8,690 of record NW_017682758.1, on the reverse strand, counting down.
TTTACCGTTTGAATCTGAATTCCTTAATTAAAGGAAGTCTTGTATTGATTGGTTTTTTAATTGATATTCAGTTCCTTAATTGTTCTCTTACCTTGTTTCTGTCTATTCTTCACACTATAAATGCACGACCCTTTCATTGACAATCAGAGACAATCATACACAGTCTTTTCTGAACTTACACTTATACTCAAAAAAGAATCCTCTTTTGTTTGCTTACACTGTGGCCTGTTACAAGACCTGTTGCTTGCTCTCTATTTGTTTCTTTGAAACTGGTATGTTCTGATTTAATTTTCAACACCACAACAAGGTGTTTATTTACCATTTTTTTTTCGCTGTTTACTGCTTATGTATAGTTCAACACGCATTATAGCTTACTGATTTATTTATGCATGTTCTATCATGAATCCCAAACCCCTGCCCCCTATGTGTTTAAGCTATGGTTTGAGGCATGGCAGTATGCAAGTTATTGTCCATGAATTGAACTTGATGCCCTGGGGATCCTAGCCTCTAACAGTATGTGTTCTGGCAGGCTTATAGGTGTGCCAACACTCCTCATTGCTGGGCATGCCCAAGTCTGCCTTTTTTGCCTAAACGACAAGCTACAATCCCTTATTCCCCTCAATCCCCTTGTGTGCTTATCTGTAGTTGATTCCCCCTTCCTTTTCCTTTTAGCACTCTATTCTACACTTGCACACCTTCTTAATCTTTAAGTTATGCCCCCTCTTGTGAGCCTTGCCTTGGGACCCTTTGAGCTCCCTCTGAACTTGGACACTTGAGGGTTGGCCCTTCCACACTGCACTTGTCCCAATCTGATGATACATTTGGGTGTGAGCATTGCCCGGAGTCCCTTTGAGGCTCTTAGGGAACTTTGACACACTCAAGTGGGAGAAAGGCTTTGGATCACGATCTCATGGAGTTGGTTTACCTCATAGTTCAGACATGAAGTCTAAATCAGGCTCTCCTTGGTTGTACTTTTATTTATATTTTTTTGATGTATTTTTTACTTTAATTTGGGCTGTAATAATTTGTAATAAACACTTGGGGATGACTAGTGAAAAGTGTGGGTAACTATGTATGCAAAAAGGGTAGAAATCATACATATAGGTTCTTAAAATAAATTCTGCATTTAGATATCATGTTCATAGGTTTCAAACAATTTCTGCATATAGAAATCATGCCTATAGGTTCATAAAATAAATTCTGCATTTAGATATCATGTTCATAGGTTTCAAACAATTTCTGCATATAGATATCCTGTTTATAGGTTTCAAACAATTTCTGCATATAGAAATCATGCCTATAGGTTCTTAAAAATAAATTCTGCATTTAAAAATCATGCCTATAGTTTTAAAACATTTTCTGCATTTAGATACCATGTTCGTAGGTTTTCAAACAGTTCAACACCTAGATATCATGTGCATAAGTTATAAAACAAGTCTTCTGCATGCTACACCACGTTCAAAATCAACTACGCTTAGAAAGCATGTCTATAGGAACTCTTAATCGAATATGAGCCGCTTCATTAACATGTGGATATAAAATCAGTAATAAGGGTGCTGTCAGTTGCAGAGCTAATAATCAGTTCGTTTAAATCTGGCCTCTCTTGTAATAATCTGAGTCCCACTTAGCAAGTTTAACGAGTATGCATTCAAACAGTTTATTTCAAGCTTTACTATTTCTCAATTCAGTAGATATCATGCCTATAAGACCTCGTCTCAACACTTAGGCAAGCCTTAGGGTAAAATTAAATCTGTTTCTGTTAATAGCTACAACCAGCAGGCAGGCCTGATTCGGGCTTCTTATCTGAATTGTGTAATAAATCAGTCTGCCTCAACCTTTAAGTCCTCGCATGTTTAATTTCTAACCAGTCCCTAATTAGTATGGGTAAGTCATGCTAATTATGTGCTTCTTTTGTTTAAAGGGGGTATATCTGAGCCTTTGTTTGATATGTGCTTTCCCCCAATTTGCTATACATGTTTTGCATGTCGCCTTAAAATTTTTGCCTTTAAAACCACAAATAAGCCTAACATCCCTACCTCCCTTAGGATTAGTAGTCCTAAATGCCCCTGGGACTGACAGGATTGGGATGGGTAGTAGCATGCAATAGGTAAGCGAGACCATTCCGCGCTTTAATACCTTAACGGGGTGGGAAGGGTAGATATGGATATGATGACCACGCGATAATGTCACGTGTAGCCCCTCATTGAGGAGTGATTACCGGGCATTGTGTGGGGTGATCCATATTATTAATAAACCCTAGGACCCCCCCCCCCCCTCCCTTTATTCTTTATTTCTTTCTTTTCAGCGTTTTAACTCTTTATTTTAAAAAAAATAAAAAATTCAGCTTTCCTAATTGTTCTTTCAAACCTCGCTTACTTTCAAACCTTTATGTGATAAAATCCCCTCTTATTTGAGCCTTATTTGTCTATATGCTAATTGTACCCAAATTCAGAATAATAGTTTGGCCGGGAACCACACTAGTGGATTTTGAGGGGTGCCTATCACCTTCCCCTTAGAATAATTTCAAGCCCTTACCCAATCTCTGGTTACTCAAATCAAACCTCCTTGGTGTCCTAATGCACCCTAATCATTAGTTGGCAACTCTTTAAATCAAACCCAATTCCCAAAAGGAATGAGTTGTCCTCCCAAATGTCATAAACCCGATTTGGCGAGAAAAAGGGGGCGTGACAGCATGGCGACTCTGCTGGGGATTTTTAGGCTTTTACCATTTCAGACTATTATTATGAATTTATGCTTCTTTACGTGCAATTATTTGTTTATTTCTTTTAGCATTTAATTTCCTTTTTGATTGCAAAACTTACTTGTCTCTTTGTTTCTTTCCTTTACTGTTTTCCTTCATTTCCGCTTTAAATTATGAAACTGTTGTATTTACTGCTTTCTTAAACGTGCAAATACGTGACAACATGCCTTTAATTATTGCGTAATCATGCTCAACATCATATTCCACTCGTGCCCAAACAAATCCTATAGCAACGCTTATAATGAGTGGTTGCGCTCTTCCGATATTATCACCCCCTAAATTCGGAGAAGGCATATTTGCGGTAAAACCAGTCGATCAACGGTGTAGTCGACGGTTTCGTGCCTTTCCCCCTTGAGTTGTCCGCTCAAGGGTACCAGTCTAAAACCCATAGAAACCTTACTCTGTTTAACTGTGCATGCATAATGGTCAAACCTAGCCGAGTCAGTTATGTTGTCCCCATAATGACTCTTTAAGATAGCCTTGTCCAAAGTCCATTGGGTTTCCCTAAACCCAAACGGACACTACCACGTTCTGTGCATTCATTTGGAGAACTAAATGCTTTTATGCCAATTATTGGTATTAAATAGTCGAGTCTGGTGGGGGTAAGGGCCTAACCATATTTTGTCTTGCAGAAATATGAGGCACGAAGTCCCTAGATTCGGCATGGTCACCAACATCCAAGACTGCTAAGCTGGTGGAAAGATCTTCACTCTAGTGATCAAACTCTCGTCCGAAATCTACCATCCCTTCTAGAGATCCAACCTAACAACAAGATCATAGGCGGACATCTAGCCAAGGCCTGCGTATTGCTGGGACTTCGCAAGTTGGGAAAGCTGTTCGATGGAGCAAAGGATGCCGAATCTGGGAAGGGTCCTTCTAGGACCAAATAGATAGGAGTTTTCTTCTTTTATGAAATGTAATAAGGCCAATGGCCACTAGCAACTTTATTTTCCCTGTTATTTAGTGTCAATTTGGGATTCGTCTACTTTTTATCAATAAAATGAGGCATTTGGCATTCCAAGTTCTCCAAATCAACTTGTCGCTAGGCCTACCTCGGGCACAAAGAGGTCACCAAATTAGGACACGTTTTACATTCCTGCACTATGTGTTTAAATATCGCAACATCTTTTTATAATCCTCACTAACGCGTTACCTTTTTGTTTTTACTCTTTGTTTATTTATTCCCCTCCCCAAAGGTTAGTTCGAGCACTCTGCCAACATCATCCTATTCCACAAGATCCAAGGGCCTCCACCCACTCCTCCTCTCAGTCCCGTCAAAAACAAGAACAAAGGAAAGATGGAAGATTTGAACAACACCAGAAAGGAAAACTCAATTGAACGGGTAGAGGTCACTCACGGTCATGGTACTTTGGTTCCCAAGGAGAATGCCTCCCAACTGGAGCAAAAGCTGCTGAAATTTCAGGAAAAACTTGATCAAGTCCGGAATTTGGCGAATCTACCATTTTCCCTCACTACTCCAGATATGAACTTCCCAAATGCTCAAAACCCCACACCTCCACAGAGTCTCCCAAAGCAACAGAACCACACCGCTCCTCACCACCACTGCAACACCTGCCATACTTCCAACAATACCCCGCTGCTCATCCCAGAACCTCAAAACTCCATAAATGATCACTGCCACACCCATCATAACACCCCCATCTATGTGGAAACTGTGCCGCACTCCACCCCACCCATCTCAAACACATCCGAGCCTGATGAGAAAGATTTGCTTATCAAGAACTTGGCTGAAGAACATAAGAAGTTGACTAGCAGAATTCAGGGCGTTGAAGGTAGTAAAGGAGTTGAAGGGTTGAACTACGAAGATCTTTGCATACTGCCCGAGGGGTACAAACCTCCCAAGTTCGAGATGTTTGACGGTACAGGGGATCCGAGGGTCCACTTGAGAACATACCGTGACAAGCTAGTCAGAGTGGGAAAAGACGAGAAAATCCGCATGAAGCTTTTCATGAGGAGCTTGAAAGGAGATGCTTTTTCCTGGTACATTAGCCAAGATCCAAAGAAGTGGTCGAACTAGGTAGGCATGGCGTCCGATTTTATGGACAGATTCAGGTTCAACACGGAGAATGCACCAGATGTGTTCTATGTTCAAAATCTGAAGAAGAAGCCCACAGAAATCTTCCGCGAGTATGCCACTCGTTGGAGGTCCGAAGTTGCCAAGGTCAGACCCACCTTAGAAGAAGAATAAATGAACAAATTCTTCGTCCGGGCCCAAGACCCACAATATTATGAGAGGCTGATGATGATCGAGGGCCACAAATTTTCTGACATTATCAAGCTGGGAGAAAGGATCGAAGAGGGCATCAAAAGCGGTATGGTTACGAATTTCGAGGGTTTGCAAGCTACAAACAAGGTCTTACAGTCAGGCGGTGTGTCTAAGAAAAGGGACGTAGGAGCCTTAATGGTGGCACAGAGAACCAAATCTCCCGTCAAATACCAAACATACCCAATGCCTTCAATCACATATCAGCCTACCCAAAACTACCAGGCACCCTCACCCTCTTATCAAACTCCACCACTCCCCTATCAATCACCTCTCACCTATCAGCCCACTTCACCCAAATATTCCCAACCAGCACACGTTTACCAAGCCTACAACACTCAACCATCCCACTACCAATCCCCTCCTCCACGCCAAAACTTCCCTAGACCCCGACCAAAACTGAAGACCCCCAAAACAGTATACGGCTATTGCTGAACCTATCGACCAATTGTATGAAAGACTCAAAATTGCTGGTTACGTCACCCCTATCCCTGCTGCTCCTGAGAACCCTTCTCAGTGGGTTAATCCAAATAAGTCCTGTGCATACCATTCCGGCATGAAAAGACATACCACTGACAAATGTCGCTCTCTGAAAGATAAGATCCAAACTTTGATTGATAACAAGATTATTATGGCAAAGGAACCTGCTCCGAATGTCCGCAATAACCCTCTGCCAGATCACAAGGGTGGGGGCGTTCACATGATTGAAATAGAGGATGATTGGGACCCCAAGGGATCGATCGGTTTGATCACAGAAGGTGACGACCCAAAGCAACCAATAGTCACCCTTAATCCGATCATAGTCCAAATTCAACCCTCTGGGGATGCCGAGGTAAATATGTCCATAACGCTGAAGTTTGAAGCGCCACCATCTGCAAAGACGCCATCGCCAATTGAGGTCGAATTCGTGTCTCCAGCAAAGGCACCTACACCATTCGAAGTTGAGGTTCTACCGTCCAAGGTGCAGGCGTCGTTCGGAGTAAAGATAGCCACGCCAATTCCAGTGGCAATGTCAGCCATAACACCGTTCCATACAAAGGCTATACCATGGGACTACACAGCCGAGGAAAGAAGGAAAGGCAAAGTTATGTTCGGGGAAGCTATTGTGGCATAGGGTATGATGAGAACCGGTAGGGTTTATACCCCGGAACATTTGGCTGAGTCAAGCAAGCAGGCCACTAGTCGGCCAACCATCACCAAAATCGGGCCCGATGATCTCTGGAGAAAGATACAGGCCAAGGAATACTCGGTCATTGATCAACTGAACAAAACACCGGCGCAAATTTCCATCCTTGCTTTGCTACAGAACTCCGATGCGCACAAAAATGCCCTATTAAGGGTACTGAGTGAGGCGTATGTACCGAGCAACATCACCGGCGGGGAGATGGCTAACATGGTAGGCCAGGTATTGGAAAGCCACACGATCATTTTCCATGAAGATGAGCTGCCACCAGAAGGGTTGAGTCA
>NW_017682758.1:0-752 GCF_001879085.1 Nicotiana attenuata | reverse complement strand
TCTCAAACCCGGGCTAGTCCCGAAAGACGAGTTTTCCCCTTGCCAAAACATGCACAGCCCTGATCGACAACTGCGCCAAGCATGAGCTGCAGTCATTTGTGGATTGTTTCGCTAGTTATCATCGGATCTGGATGGACGAGGAAGATGCTAAGAAAACAGTTTTCATTACGCCGTGGGGAATGTACTGCTACAAAATGATGCCGTTTGGGTTAAAGAATACAGGGGCCACCTACATGAGGGCCATGAACACCATTTTTCATGATATGATACACAAGGAGATCGAGGTGTACGTAGATGACGTTATCATCAAGTCCAAGAAGGCCACTGATCATATGGAAGATTTGAGAAAGTTCTTCAACAGATTGCGGAGATACAACCTAAAGCTGAATCCCGCAAAATGTGCATTTGGGGTTCCCGCTGGAAAATTACTTGGGTTTATTGTGAGCCGCCGGGGAATAGAACTGGATCCATCAAAGGTCAAGGCCATTCAGGAATTGCCACCACCAAAGACCAAAAAAGACGTGATGAGTTTCTTGGGGAGACTCAACTACATCGGCCGGTTCATAGCACAGTCTACAGTTATCTGTGAGCCAATCTTTAAGATGTTGAAGAAGGACGCCGCTACCAAATGGACGGATGAATGCCAGAAAGCTTTCGACAGAATTAAGGAATACCTGTCCACACCACCGTTTTAGTCCCGCCTGATCCAGGTAGACCTCTACTACTCTACATCGCAGTGCTAGATGGTGCCT
>NW_017682757.1:0-9353 GCF_001879085.1 Nicotiana attenuata | reverse complement strand
GTTGGAGTTGAAGCCATTGCCTCCACACCTCAGGTATGAATTCTTAGGCCCTAGTTCAACTTTGCCAGTTATTCTTTCCTCTTGTCTTACTAACATGCAGGTAGATGCCACAATTGCAGTGCTCAAAAAGCGGAAGAAGGCAATTGGATGGACTTTAGCTAATATTCCGGGAATAAGCCCCGCATTCTGTATGCACAATATTATTCTTGAAGATGATGCAAAACCCTCCTTGGAACATCAAAGGAGGTTGAACGAGGCAATGCAAGAAGTTGTGAAAAAGGAGGTGATCAAGTGGTTAGATGTCGGGGTTGTGTACCCTATCTCTGACAGCTCGTGGACTTCACCGGTGCAGTGTGTGCCGAAGAAGGGTGGTATGACCGTCGTGACCAATGCTAATAATGAACTAATTCCAACCCGGATAGTGACCGGATGGAGGGTGTGCATGGATTACCGCAAGCTAAACAAGGTGATCCGCAAGGATCACTTCCCATTGCCTTTCCTTGACCAATTGCTTGATCGTCTTGCTGGGCGTGCCTTCTATTATTTCGTGGATGGATATTCTGGGTACAACCAAATTTTGATAGCTCCGGAGGATCAGGAGAAGACAACCTTTACTTGTCCATATAGCACCTTTGCCTTTTCTCGGATGCCTTTTGGGTTGTGCAATGCACCGGCGACATTCCAACGGTGATTGATGGCCATTTTCACCGATATGGTGGAAGATATTTTGGAGGTGTTCATGGACGACTTTAGTGTTGTGGGTGATTCATTTGATGAATGTTTGACAAATCTGGATAGAGGGTTGGCCCGGTGTGAAGATACCAATCTTGTGCTAAATTGGGAAAAATGCCACTTCATGGTTGAGGAGGGCATAGTATTGGGTCATAAAATTTCAAAGCATGGTATTGAGGTTGACAAAGCCAAAATTGAGGTGATTTCAAGGCTTCCTCCCCCCACTTCTATCAAGGGGGTTAGAAGTATTCTTGGGCACGCGGGGTTCTACCGGAGATTTATCAAGGACTTATTGAAGGTAGTTAACCCTTTGTGCAAGCTGCTAGAAAAGGATGCCAGGTTCGTGTTTGATGAGGGATGTATGCAAGCCTTTGAACTTCTCAAGCATAAGTTGACCACCACCCCGATCATTACCGCACCCAATTGGAGCTTGCCTCTCAAGCTCATGTGCGACGCGAGTGATGTTGCGGTTGGGGCATTTTTGGATCAAAGAGTGAACAAAATATTTCATCTGGTGTACTATGCGAGTAAGACAATGAATGAAGCTCAAAGGAACTACACGGTAACTGAGAAAGAGTTGTTGGCTATTGTGTTCGCAATGGAAAAATTTCGGTCATACCTTATGGGAGCCAAGGTCATAGTGCAAACCGATCATGCAGCTCTTAGGTACTTGATGACAAAGAAAGACTCCAAAGCTAGACTGCTGCGATGGGTCTTATTACTTCAAGTTTGATTTGGAAATTGTGGACCAGAAAGGTAGTGAAAACCAACTGGCGGATCACTTGTCCCGCTTGGAGGAGGAAGGAAGGTCGTGTGATGGCCTAGAGATCAATCATGCATTTCTCGATGAGCAGGTACTTTCTGTGTTAATGAGTGATATGCCATGGTTTGCGGATGTTGCTAATTACCTTGTGACCAGCATCATCCCATGTGAGCTCTTTTCTGACCAAAGGAAGAAGCTCAAACGGGATAGTTTGGATTTCTATTGGGACGAGCCGTACTTATTCAAAATTTGCACCGACGGAGTAATCTGGAGGTGTGTCCCTGAGGAGGAGCGGTTGAGTATCTTAGAGGCTTGTCATTCCTCTCCCTATGGTGGACATCATGGAGGGGCGAGGACAGCTTCGAAAGTTCTGAGTTGTGGGTTTTATTGGCCAGATTTGTATAAAGATGCAAGTGATCTTGTGAAAAGGTGTGACCAATGTCAAAGAGCGGGTTGTATTTCGACGAAAGATGAGATGCCTCTCAACACCATTCTAGAAGTGGATATTTTTTATGTGTGGGGTATTGATTTCATGTGCCCATTTGTAAGCTCGTGCGGGAACACCTACATTCTAGTGGCGGTTGACTATGTCTCAAAATGAGTCGAGGCCGTGGCTTTTCCCAACAATTAAGATAGGAGTGTGGTTGCATTTCTAAAAAAGAGCATTTTTACAAGGTTTGGCACTCCTCGTGCAATCATAAGTGATGGAGGGTCGCATTTTTGCAATAGAGCTTTTGACACCTCGCTTGCTAAGTATGGTGTCAACCACAAAGTGTCTACTCCTTATCATCCTCAGGCAAGTGGCCATGTTGAAGTCTCAAACAGGGAAATCAAGAGCTTTTTGTCTAAAACGGTCAATGCAAATAGGATCGATTGGTCTAAGAAGTTTGATGATGCTCTATGGGCTTACCGAACTACTTACAAGACTCCGATTGGTATGTCTCCGTACCGGTTCGTGTTTGGGAAAGCTTTCCATTTACCGGTTGAGTTAGAGCACAAGGCCATGCGGGCTTTGAGGAAATTGAACCTTGAATGGGATGTGGCAGCAAATCTCTGTGTTGAGCAACTCAATGAACTTGATGAATTCCGGTTCCATGCATACTCTAGTTCTTCCTTGTACAAGGACAAGATGAAGTACCTTCATGATAAATATGCTCTCGGCAAGGAGTTCAAAGTGGGTTATTTGGTTCTCTTGTTCAACTCTTGGTTACGTTTGTTTCCGGGAAAGCTGAAGTCAAGATGGAGTGGACCTTTTGAAGTGGTGTTTGTGACTCCGTTTGGTGCCCTTGATTTGAAGAACAAAAATGGTGAGATTTTATGAGTTAATGGGCACTGGGTCAAGCACTACTTGGGAAAAATTGATGACAGCCATGTGGTGGCGCTTCTTTATCTCAAATGATTGGATGGTAACATACGTCGTGCCGCGACGTTAAATCAGGCGCTTCTTGGGAGGCAACCCATGTGTTTTTCTTTTCATCTTTCTTGATTTGATTTTCGTTCTAGTATACTACATGATTGTGTTAATGCAGTGCAGGGCAAACTGAGAAAATTGACAAGTCCCTAAAGTTTCAATGCGGACCGCACTACATTTTGTGCGGCCGCAAAGAACTTAGTGCGGGGGCACAAAAATCAGTGCGGACCACACTGAGGATGGATGCAAAAAACCAACGCTCTGAAGTTTGCCACCGCGGCCGCATTCAATTTTGTGCGGTCCGCGTTGGACCACTGCGCCCTCATTACATATTGTGCGGACCGCAGTGGTTGCCTTCTCAAACTTGTATAATTCCGTGTGGTGCGGACCGCACTGCATTTTTTGTGGTCCGCATTGGTTAGGTAGCTGGGCCCCAGGACTTTTTCTATAAATAGTACCTGAGGCCCTCCTTTTGAACTTTTCTAACCCTTTACTCTCAGAGCATAAAAATTACTGTTCATCTCTTCTCTCTTCTGCACGTAACTGACTCCTAAGGATTAATCATCATCTCAGCATCTTACTTCTGGTACTTTAATCTCTTTTTCAATTTTTTAATTTTATTATTTTCATTAAATTTTTGTTTTCTTAGTTCTTCTTCTCCCTTTCCCCTTTGCCTTTAATTATGTAACTTAGGGTAGTTGAAATACTGGTTAATTAGGATTAGGTAGTTAAATGACTGAACCAACACTTAGGGACTCTTCAATAGGTGAAAAATTGGACTAATTTTGATGAACACATAAACCCTAGGTTTGTATTGCTGCTGGGCTTTCAGTGCGGACCGCGGTGGGTTTTGTGCGGTCCGCGATGCCCCTGTGTGGTCCACAATGGTATTTTGTGCGGACCGCAGTGATTGAGTTATGAAATTTGAACATTGAGGACTGCGGCCGCACTGCATTTTTTTGTGGTCCGCAGTGCCTCAATGCGGACCGCATTGCCATTTTGTACGGTCCACAATGCATTGATTTAGAGAGTTGGTAGTGTGAACCCCACCTCTGTGCGGATGACAATGGATTTTGTGCGGTCCGCATTGGCCTGTGTGCGGCCGCACTGTATTTTGTGCGGTCCGCACTCTGCAACAACTAAACTGTCTGCAACATATTTCTTTCACTGCAACTTTGACTTTCATTGTACATACGGAGACTAACAAAGCATGACTGAATTTGTTTGCAGACAATGGTGAAATCAAGAGGCCAGGGTGCTAAACAACCGGGAAGAGGAGAGTCCTCTCGGGGTATGGGACGTGGAAAGATAAAATTTACCCCCAAAGTTCGGGAAGCAATAAAAGCAACAAGGAAGGCGATCCGGGCCGCTGATAGAGTTGCTTCCCACTCATCGGGAAGTGAGTATGAGCCTTCCAATGAGTTGTCTGATTCTAACTCTGCCCCGGAGTTTATGGATGATTTCCCGGGCAGGTTCAGGCTGATAGATGACCCCACTCCTCAAGCATCCCCCACTGCTTCGGCTTCAGTGCATGTATCTTCTGGGTCGTCTGAGGGCTCAGCTGAAGGCAGTAAGGATGAGTACTCCACCTCTCCCACAGCTTCATTATCCGTAGAGGGTGCAGTGGGAGAAGAAGGGGCAGAAGTAGAAGGGGGTGAGCCTCAGGTGGGAGGAGTACCAAGAACTAGAAACCATGAGGCGTGGCGGGATCGTTTTGTGAGTAAGGTGGCCTACCATAAGTTTAGAGGATGGTGGCCTGTGAGGAAATTGATCCTGGAGCGTAGTTTTGTGGATAGAGACCTCTTGCCTCACAACCCCAATGTGAGAAGACAGTTTAGAGAGAGAGTAGGCTGGGAGTACTTCCTAAGCAACTGTGTGGATGCAAACGAACACCTGGTCAAGGAATTCTACACCAATGCTTCCCACATCAAGAAGGGCACCAAAGTGACCATGGTGCGGAACTTAAAAGTGCTATTTGATGGCAAAGCAATAAACGACTATTTGGGCTTCAATGCGGAGGATAAATCACTTTATTTGGAGAAAATGGCATTAGGTGAGGAGGCCCGTCCCTGGTTGGCACAGTACTTGGCAATCCCAGGTACCACGTGGTTGAATGCAGGAGTGAAGATCTTAAGAAGGAGTTTGAATTTCGAAGCTAAAGGGTGGGAGACTTTCGAGTGCAGCAGGCTAGACCCCACTACCCATGACAACTCCCTCCCTCTTCAACGAGCTATATTGGTAGCATCAAGGAGCTTGCAAAAAAGGCAAAGAAGATGAGAAAGACTCGGGCTTCAAAGGACTCGGTGACGAAGCTCAGGGTAGATGTTGACAGGCTTAAGGCGGATCATCTGCCTTTGGATTTGCTATTGCATGACCCGGAACCTGTAGCCCAGCCCCAGCCAGCGCAGGAGTCATAGAGGCCTCCCAAGAGGAGGAGGGTGATTCCCCGTGCAGATGATGCAGTCATACAGTTGGAGGACCCGCAGGGAGATTCCTCCAACCAGCCCCAGGAGTCAGTCCAGGTCCAGGCACAGGTCCCAGCAGAGCCGCAGGCCACAGGGAGCGAGTCACAGGTTCTCGAGCAGACAGAGGATCCAGGGACTCAGATTTAGGATTCCACACGGATTTTTGGACCAATAGGGAGTTTCTTTTTCCTCCCTTCTCTTTTTGTGCTTATTTTGGTTAGTTGGCATTGAGGACAATACCAGCTTTCAATAGAGGGGGTATCCCTGCTTGGGTTTGGATGATTGAACATATTATAACGTTTTATGCTTTATCACTTTTTTATCTTTGGTATATATATAACTTTAGCATTTTATTGCACTTTTCGTACTTTTTACTTTGGGTTTGTATATAAAGTTACCTTCTTATGTATATATTCATTCTCTCTATTGTATATTTGTCTAAATCCCCTCTTGTACATATTCATTTTAGTTTCCGCATTTTTATTTCTTAGCTTCTTATTTTACATTTGTGGCTTCTTGTTTTGAGTTTTTGCAATAAGACTTTGGTTTTCTTAATGCCACGGTTCTTTCCAAAGGTGGAATTTGTATGAACCGGGTGGCTCTTTCCGATGATGGATGTCATGACAACCTTCTTAAGGGTTTGAGCCTGTTTTTCTTTTTGCTTTTTAGTAGTTAATTGGTAAGGGTGCCTCAAGCAAAGATTCACTTGGGCCTAGCACATTTGTCCTTGACGCCATGGTCAGAAACAAATTGTTGTGTGTAGGATGGTGAAAGTTGTAACCTTGAGACTCTTGCATTGGCTGATAATCATCAAGTAGTTTTCGGGGCCATTGTGTGCTCAAATCTTATCTAAGGTTGTTGTGAGCCCCCGACTCCGTGTCTTTAGCAATCCCAAAGCGTGTGTGGTGAGATTTTGAATTGTAAGTCCAAGTGCCGAGCCATTGGTCTAGAACATGCCCTGAATGTTTGTCTAGGCGAAATCCTAAGTGGAATTGGACTTGAGACGTGATTATATCTCCTTGATCCGAATGATATCTTGAACACTTCCATAGCCTACCAATAATAAAATCCCTATTTAGCCGTTTTTAGCCTTAGACCTTTTTCTTACAAGAACCACGCTACAAGCCTTTACACGTTCCGAATATACCCTCTCTTGGCACCCGATCTTTCCTCAGCACATGGCAAAAGTATAAGTTTGGGGGGAGAGATGAGGATTGAAACAAAGTTGCAAAAGGTACAAAATGTAGAAAAAGACAGGCAAAGAAAAAGTAAGAAAAAATCAAAAAGACAAAAAGAATGTTCAATATAGAAAAGAATGAAGGGATTCAATAAAAGCAAAAATTGAAAGGTTTGGAAAGTTTAGAAAGGAGAAAAGATTTGAAATGTACAAGAAAGAGCGACAGTGTGTCTCTCTAACCTCTTAGAAAAAAGTGAAACGACTTAAAAAGTCAAGTGAATGTGTGCCAAAAAGAAGAAAAAGAAGTGCTAAAGGGAAGATGGAACCTATTAGACCAAACATTTCCTACCCTATACCAAAAGCCTTCACTATTTCTCCACAAAAGCCCTATATGATCTTGAGTTCAATGAAGCCTACATTTGTGGTGACTCACATAAGGGGCAAGCATATGGTACCTATTGCCAGACTTTTGACTTTTCTTTGAGAGAGATGAGTGTATTTCCATTAACCTTGTTCTGAGTGAGACTATCTTAAAGGTGAGGTCTGCTTAGGGAGAGTCGAGGATGTCTGAGTTTGGGTTCCACAATGACCAAAGTAATATAAACAGTTCCTTTGATCCGTTTAGTCAACTCTTGATGCTCTTCTGTCGCGCTAAGATCCATGTTGTTTAAAGAGTGAATGTTGTTAATGATTCATTTGAGTTGGGGCAATTGTTAGTCCCAATTGATGCTAGTTGAGGTCACTTTAGGTTGGCTGAATTTTTCTTTGATTAACTCTTAAGGGGTGGGTCTTATTTTGTTCGCTTGAGGACAAGCAAAAGCGTAAGTTTGGGGGAGTTGATAAATAGGGATTATGATACATTTTACACTCCTTCTTGCTTAAGTTTTGATTAGAAATGTGTACAAAACAGTCCCAAAGGCTCACAAGTTGTGCTTGATTGCAGGTTTGATCATCAAGGTGACAAAGTATTAAAAACCAGCTCAAAAAGGAGTGAAACTTGCACAAGTACCAAGACAAGACCAAGCTCAGTCAAACAGGGCCAGTGCAGCCGCACACCATTCTGTGCGGTCCGCAAGGATGAGGTTCAGAGACTATGTCTTTCATGCCATCAGGCAATGCGGCCATACTCGATTTCGTGCGGTCCGCATTAGTTTCATTGCGGCCGCACTCGATTTCGTGCGGTCCACAGAGCCAAGGTTCACAGAGATGGCAAATTGAAGAATTATGCCCAATGCGGTCCATTTTGTGCGGACCGCAGTAGAAGCCACCGCGGCCGCGGTGCACTTTGTACGGTCCACCGTGGCCAAACTTCAGAGAGCAGAAAAGTCAAGTCAAGAGCCTTAGTGCGGCTGCACTCGATTTTGTGCGGTCCGTACTAGCCCCGCAGGGGTATTTTTGTCCAGAATTTTCAGCCTAGTATGAATAGTTTTTTTTCCAATTTTTAGGTCATCAGATAGTTTTGGACGTAGAGCTGCGCTCGTGACTTCATTTCTTTTACTATTTTG
Source organism: Nicotiana attenuata (assembly GCF_001879085.1). NCBI lineage: Eukaryota > Viridiplantae > Streptophyta > Magnoliopsida > Solanales > Solanaceae > Nicotiana > Nicotiana attenuata. The sequence continues at coordinate 1,300 of NW_017682757.1, read as the reverse complement.
AGTAATTTTAGCTTAATTTCACCATTGAATCTTCAACTTTTATTTAGCAATTAATTGTTATGAGCTTATCTTCATCTATTTCTTTGTTTTTTCCTTTAATCATGAGTAGCTACACACGTCATCTAGGGTTGTGGCTCAACCCTAGTGTGGGTAATTGATGGGTCTTATGTTTTAAGGTTTGATTTTCTATGGGTGTTTGATATTTGGACTAATTTGTGGTTTTATTGTTGAATTAGTGATTGCAAACACTAGTTATGCTTTTTTGATTTTGGCTCTTCTTGAGAAAGAGTTCCTAAGTCTCTAGAATTAGTCCAACAAGGAATTGGGGCGTACTCAAGAGAATTGATAGCCCCAATTAAAGGGTTAAATCGAGAGATCGTAATACCCGACTTGAACCTTAATTTCTTGCACAAATGTTCATACCCAATTGATCTTGAGAAAGTCAATTAGGGCAAAATCACTCAAACTGTCGAGAGGCATGGAGTGTGTAGAATCGTGCAATGGTTATATCGTAATCCCCAAGTATGACAAACTAGCCTTAGACATAACAACCCGTTAATTATCCACCTAGGTGAAGGTCAGTTCCCTAGTGCCCTTTATCTCACTAGAACATCTTTAATAGCTTTCTCTTAGCATAACGTAGCTCAATTTAGCATATTGGTAGTATAAATTTAGAAGTTAATCAAAAACCCAAAAATATTTAAAAGTGCAATTAAGATCAATTACACAACTCTAACAAGATAGAAACTCAATTCCAATTTCTAGCTCTCTGTGCAAATCGATCCCGACCTTATCGGGTAAAAGCTACTTCGACCTCTCTTACTACTCTTTAGTAGTACAGGGTTGGCTTCGATGATGATAGCAAAACAGTCACAACCACAACCAATCTACAAATTCTTATGTTTTTGAAATTCTATGTATTGATGTGAATGCAAGGTCTATTTTTGAGTTATTATATTTTAATAAAGATGAACTTTTGATACCTTATTCTATTTTGTCCCATTTTGAGCTCTCTGTAATGAATTTATATGCTGCTTCACTGATATGAGTGTGCTGAAAAATGTTTTCTTTTGACGACAATTCTAGGAACGCAAATGCTAATGTCTATTTTTGAGTTTCTTTGTTGGTAAATATGTTCCTTTTTGATACTTTGTCCTATTGCCCCCTGTTTCCTGACTTCGTAATGAATGTGGATGTGAATGCTCTGAGATGGGTGTCTTAATTTTCTCTCTTTGTAGAATCACAGACATTATTGCTAAAGATGAAATTTCCGTCTTTCCAATTACATTATTCCTTATTT
>NW_017682756.1:0-9353 GCF_001879085.1 Nicotiana attenuata | reverse complement strand
ATACTGGGTTAAGCTAATGTAAACAAACTGAGCCGAAGAGTACTTCTACCCGGAACTATGAGCTGGATCCCTCTAGGCCAAAATATTCTACCCGAGTTAAGCTACGTAAAAACAACCCGAGCGAAGAGTACTTCTACTCGGAAATATGAGCTGGATCCCCCTAGGCAAAAAGGTTCTACCTGGGTTAAGCTATGTAAAACAACCTGAGTGAAGAGTACTTCTACCCGGAAATATGAGTTGGATCCCCCTAGGCGAAAGGATTCTACCTGAGTTAACCTGCATACTGAGCGAAGAGTACTTCCACCCGGAATTATGAGCTAGATCCCTCTAGGCGAAACAGTTCTACCTGAGTTAAGCTACGTAAAACAAACTAAGCGAAGAGTACTTCTACCCGGAACTATGAGCTGGATCCCTCTAGGAAAAAAAGATTCTACCCGAGTTAAGCTACGTAAAAACATCCTGAGCAAAGAGTACTTCTACCCGGAAATATGAGCTGGATCCCCCTAGGCGAAAGAATTCTACCTGAGTGAAGCTACATAACTGGGAGGTGCGAGCAATAGTGATGCATTCTGAAAAGAAAAATGGAGATTTTAAGGATCTTACGCTTGGTGACATTCGTTCTTTTAGGATCGACATTCTGCACTGCTTTGTTCCTGCTTCAAACAAAGAAAAATTTGTGAGTTTTCCAAGTGGTGGTTGGTTTGTGGCCTTGATGCCTTGATGCCTTGAGTAGTTTGATTCGCGGCCGCTCTGTCGAATAACCGATTCTGTCAGCGTGGTACCGAGATGCTTGGCTGCTTTGTATCATTTTCTAGAGACCTTGGCTTTCCAATATTGCCCCCAACTGTTTTGTACCCAGATGTCCATGGTACCGCTACCTTTGTCTCTAAGGCAATGCCTTTTTCTTTAAAATCAAACTCAGTTGTCTTGTACCCAGTATCAGTTTGTGTCCGTAGTGCTTATCAACTTTTCTCATGAAGCAGGTCTTGCTCATGTGACTTTTCAGTTTCTTTGAAACACTTTGTTTGCTTTATCAAATGAGATCTCAGATGGATTCGTGCCTTCGCCAATGCCATATATGCCCCAAATTGTGCTCGATATTACGGGGAAATTATAGCTAGTTTTGCAGCCATTTCTTTGCTATGCTTTTGATGCAGGATTAGACTGAAAGGGACTCAAAGAAAAATAATGGGAAAAACAGAATAATAATTGAAAGTGAAAAAGAATTGTGCTTAAACGAAAGGTGTCCCTTTCGGGGAAAGGAATAGGGAGACTTATCTGGAGGTATGTGCTGACTTCAATGAATCATGACATGCATTTTGGACTGGACGCCTGATCCGTCTGAGCTGTCTAATTCTCAAAATCCGTTGCAAATGTTCATCTTGAAATTGTCTTGGTTGTGCTCATGCCGGAGAATCGAAGACCCTCATTCGGCTAGTAGCGCCCTTTGCGGGTTTTCGCTAACTGGCCTCTCTCATTTCTCTACTCACCGTTGCCTTATGGTGCCCATCTGGGTTTTAACCGATAAGACTCTCTCATTTCTTTTTAACTAAGATACTGCATGAGGGAGGTTGCCCAACGCCCTTGGCATGGGGACTTCAAACATTCTCAAAAAATTGATCAGAAGTTCTTGAAAGGTAAAAGGGCGAAATGAACCTTGAACTGAATTACAACTTTTGGAACCGTTTTTACAGAAACACCGTAAAATAAAACAAACTTCTGCCCCAGTTTTGGAGTATTGGGAATATGGATTTTTTGTTCTGATGGGACCGAACCCAGGGTAAGGCTGCCTACGTATCCTTTCGGAATCAGGTCGGACGTAGTTCAATGACTCCGAAGCGTTGTTGTTTGACTATTTTTTCTTTCTTTCTCTTTTTTTTACAAGTACACAGGTTGCAGAAAGTGTAAAACAAAGAAGATAAATACGGCTCAAAAGGGTTAACAAAAGAGTGACACCTATTTGGAATAGCGAACAAATGATAGCCTTCATCATCTCGATCTGAGAAAATCAATGCGTGAAAGTTCTACAGTGGCCATATATCAGACATAATATCTTTTGACTGCATTTGCATTAATAGTCATGTCTGGTACCTGTCCTTCTTCATCTACCAAGTGCAAGGCCCCTTTTGCTAACACTTTCTTGATGATGTAGGGTCTTTGGCAGTTCGGTGCGAACTTTCCTTTAGCTTCAACCTGGTGCGGAAGGATGCGTTTCAAAACTAGCTGGCCTACCTCAAACTTCCTTGGGCGCACTTTCTTATTATAAGCGCGTGCCATTCTTTGCTGGTATAACTGGCTGAAACACACTGGTGCTAGCCGTTTTTAATCGATCAACATCAGTTGTTCTAATCGGGTCTTGACCCACTCAGTGTCTTCAATCTCTGATTCCACAATAATTCGGAGAGAGGGAATTTCGACTTCAGCGGGTATTACAGCTTCAGTTCCATATACAAGCAGATACAGAGTTGCACCAACAGATGTGCGAACTGTCGTGCGGTATCCCAAAAGAGCAAAAGGCAACTTTTCATGCCATTGCCTGGAACCTTGGACCATCTTCCTAAGAATCTTCTTGATGTTCTTGTTCTCCGCTTCAACGGCTCCATTGGCTTTTGGTTGGTAAGGGGTAGAATGACGATACATGATTTTAAATTGTTCGCACACCTCCTTCATCAGATGGTTATTTAGATTGGCTGCATTATCAGTGATAATGGTCTTTGGGATACCAAAGCGACAGATGATGTTGGAATGGACAAAGTCTACCACTTCTTTCTTGGTGACTGCTTTGAAAGTGACGGCCTCCACACACTTGGTGAAGTAATCAGTTGCAACCAAAATGAATATATGCCCATTTGAAGCCTTTGGCTCGATTGGCCCAATAACATCCATTCCCCAAGCAACGAAAGGCCAAGGAGAGGACATGCGATGCAACTCGGAGGGAGGCGAGTAAATCAGGTCACCATGAATCTGGCATTGGTGACACTTGCGAACAAAATTGAAGCAATCTCGCTCCATAGTAAGTCAATAATACCTAGCCCGCAGAATCTTTTTCGCCAAAACATATCCATTCATGTGAGGTCCGCATACCCCCGAATGCACCTCATTCATGATCCGCTCCGCTTCCGTGGCATCTATGCATCTCAACAAATTTAAATCTGGGGTCCTCTTGTACAGAATTTCCCCATTCAAGAAGAAACCACTGGCGAGCCGCCTTATAGTTCTTTTTTGATCTCCTTTGGCATGCTCTGGATATTCTCTTGTTTTCAGGAATCATTTTATGTCATGATACCATGGTTCACCATCTGGTTCTATCTCAATTGTATTGCAGTAACCGTGTTGATTCCGAACTTGGATTTCTAGTGGATCATCGAGGCTAATGTAGCCAAGGCATCGGCTAGCTCGTTGTGAAACCTGAGAATGTACGTGAACTAGATAGATTTGAATCTTTTGCTCAAGTCTTGCACACATTGTCTGGACGGAATAAGCTTGATGTCTCGAGTCTCCCATTCGCCCTAGGCTTGCCGGATAAGCAAGTCAGAATCTCCCATAACCAATAGTTCATACACATCCAGATCGATGGCCATTTTCAAACCCATGATACAAGCTTCGTATTCTGCCGTATTATTGGTACAGAAGAATCGAAGTCGGGCCGTTGCAGGGTAATGATGTCCAATAGGTGAGATGAGGATTGCCCCGATCCCAACTCCTTTGATATTGACAGCCCCATCAAAATACATTTTCCATACAGGGTGATCGTCTGGAACCACTTCCTCTATTGAGTTGACCTCTTCGTCTGGGAAGTATGTGCTAAGTGGCATGTACTCATCATCAACTGGATTCTCTGCCAAATGATCTGCCAAAGCCTGTGCTTTCATCGCGGTGCGAGTGACATAGACGATGTCAAACTCTGTGAGCAGGATTTGCCATTTTGCGAGCCTGCCAGTGGGCATTGGCTTTTGGAAGATGTACTTCAAAGGATCCATTCTGGATATGAGGTAAGTAGTGTAGGCCAAAAGATAATGTCTAAGCTTCTGAGCGACCCAAGTCAAGGCACAACATGTTCTTTCTAAAAGGGTGTACTTGACCTCATAATTGGTGAACTTCTTGCTCAAATAATAGATTGCCTGTTCCTTTTTGCCTGTTGCATCATGTTGCCCCAGAACGCATCCAAAGGAATTATCCATCACCGATAGATATAAAAACAAAGGCCTACCAGGTTCAGGCGGGACCAGTACAGGGGGTTTTGACAGATAATCTTTGATCCTGTCAAAAGCTTTTTGGCAATCGTCTGTCCACCTGATAGCGGCATCCTTTTTCAGCAACTTAAAGATGGGCTCGCACGTGGTTGTGAGCTGAGCAATGAACCTACTGATGTAGTTCAACCTCCCGAGCAAACTCATGACTTCCTTTTTGTTCTTCGGGGGTGGCAGATCTCGAATGGACTTTATCTTAGATGGATCCAATTCGATGCCTCTCCGGCTAACTATAAAACCGAGGAGTTTCCCAGACGGAACCCCAAATGCACACTTGGCTGGATTAAGCTTAAGGTCATACCTTCGAAGCCGTTCGAAGAACTTTTTCAAATCACACACGTGATCAACTTGTGTCTTTGATTTTATGATAACATCATCGACATATACTTCAATCTCTTTGTGCATCATGTCGTGAAAAATGGTAGTCATGGCCCTCATGTAGGTTGCCCCTGCATTCTTTAAACCGAATGGCATGACCCTGTAACAATAAGTACCCCATGGCGTGGTGAACGCGGTCATTTCTGCATCATCCTCATCCATTAGAATTTGGTGGTACCCAGCATAGCAATCCACGAATGATTATATGTCATGTTTTGCGCAATTATCTACAAGAATGTGGATATTTGGCAAAGGAAAATTATCCTTTGGACTTGCTTTGTTCAGGTCCCTATAGTCGACACAAACTCTAGTTTTTCCATCCTTCTTTGGCACAGGCACAACATTTGCCACCCAGGTAGTGTATCGGACAGCTCTGACCACATTGGCGCTTGGTTGCTTCATTATTTCCTCTTTGATTTTGTCACTCGCGTCTGTTTTAAATTTTCGTTGCTTTTGTTGGACTGGTGGAAAACCAGGATACGTAGGAAGCTTATGAACCACCAGATCAGCACTTAAACCCGGCATATTATCGTAAGACCAAGAAAACACATCTCTATATTCAAATAAAAGTTGAATCAAGGCACCTCTGGTTTTTTGTTCAGTGTGAATGCTTATCTTCGTTTCTCTAACTTCTTCAGGACTTCCGATATTAATCGGCTCAGTTTCATTGAGGTTTGGTTAAGGCTTGTTTTCAAATTGTTCCAACTCTTTTTTTATTTCCTCAACAACCTCATCTTCATCATATTCAACCTCTTGATGCATTATTTCGATATTAGACAGCTTTTTAAGATCTGGGCGTGAATTCCGCATGCATGTCATGTTATTAAAGCCGGCATTAACAAAACTGAAATGGAAATAAAATGACAGGAATTAGGAAAAGGAAAAGATAGAAAACTTAACAGGAAACTGAACTGCATTTCATTGAATTCGAAAGGATAGAAGGGTTATCATCAAAACAAAACAATCATACTGAGATGCTTGGATTACAACCCTGAAAATAACCCAAAATACAAAAAAGAAGCTGCAAAAGCAAACTACCAAGACTCCTTCCTTGTGGGGAGAGGAGTTGCTTCCCAGTTGGTGAGCATGGTCTCGGGGTCAATTAGTTGCATATCGGCACGACTAGTGCCTTCACCAGCCTGGATCATATTCACTTCAGAAAACATCTCGCTGAGGCCATGGCAAATTTCATCAATGTTTGCATGCGCCGAGGAATTTTGACCCTCTCGGAGTCGTGGCTTGACAAAAGTGTAGAAAATATGAGGGACAGGCTGTTGCAAGACCCATCCATGCTTTTTGCGGTGTTTGGCTTTGTTTTCGTCTGCTTGTGTTGGCCTGAAGCCCAATCCAAAACTACCCTGGTTACCGAACGGAGAAATAGGCTCCGAAATTCCTTGCAATGATGCCCCCAAGCCTTTTCCTGGCTTATAACCTTGTCTCATCATAACTGCAGCCACCATTACAGATGTGGCGAAAAGACGAGGATGCAGAATAGGCTTTCCTTCCTCGACATGGTCCACAGCAACCACTTCAAACGCCTGATAGACAATGGACTCAGACCCTTCCTTGGCCTCAATACAGGGGATAAACGGGTCTTTATAAATGGAAGACTTGTCTTCTTCGTGAACAATAATTTCTTGCCTGTCATGTTCAAATTTAGCATCTGATGCAAGGTGGATGGCACAGCTCGGGCCGTATGGATCCATGGCCTTCCAAGAAGAAAGTTATAAGAAGTGGCCATGTCCACTACCTGGAAGACAATCTCAAAGTCAACTGGCCCAATCGTCATGGTGAGGTTGATCTCCCCAATGGTATCTCTTGCTGAGCCATCAAAAGCCCGGATGCGAACATTGCTGGGTCGGATTCTGTCTGTATCGATCTTCATGCTTTGCAAGGTAGAGAGAGGGCATACATCTACACTTGAGCCTCCATCAACCATGACTCGCTTTACATAATGACCCTCACATTTGACCATCAAGTTCAAAGCCCTATTGTGCTCGGCTCCCTCCTCGGGAAGTTCATCATCAGTAAAGGAGATTCTGTTCACCTCAAAAAATCTGTTGGCCATCTTCTCTAACTGATTCACTGTGGTTTCCTCTGAGATATGTGCCTCGTTCAGGACCTTGATTAGTACACGGGCATGCTCTTTGGAATGTAGGAGAAGAGATAGTAGAGAGATTTGAGCGGGAGTCTTTCTTAGTTGATCAATGATTGAGTAATCCTGAACATTCATCTTTTTCAAAAACTCTTCCGCATCTGCTTCAGCGACTGGCTTCTTTATTGGCAAATGGCCTTCTCTAATTTGCTTGGCCTTCCTCAACTCTTCTGGAGAGTAACATCTCCCTGATCGAGTAAAACCTCCAGTTTCCCCCACTTCCTCTATGATTTCCTTGCCTTTGTAGGTCATCACCGTTTTGTTGTAGTTCCAAGGAGTGGTTTTTGTGTTGTTTACAGGGAGTTGCATGGCAGGTTTGATTACGATTGGCTCTGTTATACCTTTCGTACCTCCCTGCTTCTCCCTTTTGTCGGGATGGCCTCCAAGTACATATAACCTTGGGCTTGGAACACTAGAGTGAACTTCCAACCTCGAGATCTTTGGAACAAATAAAGTTGCCTTATTTGAGTTCTGGGCGCCTTTAACAATCAATGGCACGTCTCGGCTGGGACTTACTTCCAGACCTGCTCCTTCTTGAATTGCACCCACTGTCATTTCTGCTCGACCGACCGGCTTGTATTCTTGGTCTCGGCCAATCATTCCGACAAAATGAACATCATTGTGTGCTGGCAACGAATTATTTGTCACGTTAGGAGGGTCCTCGCCATTCATCACTACAATCAGTTTTTCGGAAATTAGTCTCTCTATGGCTCTTTTCAGAGTCCAACAGTCATCAGTGCTATGCCCTGGGGCACCGGAATGATATTCACATCTAGCATTCGCTTGAAATCCATGCGAATTGGGATGCATATGGTGGGGAGCGATGGGTCCAATTACGCCCATTTGCTTCAGCTTCTGGAATAGACTAGAATATGATTCAGCCAATGGAGTGAATTTTTCTACCGGCCTCTACTCTCGACCATAATCCTGCCTGGGACGAGCATTGTAAGGTGCCCGAAAATTTTGCTGCTGAGGTCGGGGGGCCCTCGGAGCTGGTGCCCGTACCTGCTGATTGGGAGGCCGAGCATATGATTGAGCATTGAACACTGTATATTGTGGTGGGCCCACAGAGTATTGAGGAATCGGCGGGGGATAATAATGTTGAGGGTAGCTGGATTGCCCCTGCTGAAATTGCACATAAGGGTGCGATGCCCCTCTTTGAAACTCCCTAGATCCCGAAGCCATCATGGACCCTTCATCTCTCTTCTTTCTGTTTGCCAAACCTCCCGACCCATTTTGGATAGCTTGGGTGGTGGCTTTGAGAGCAGCTTGACTTACAATTCTGCCAGTCTTGAGGCCATTTTCGACCATCTCCCCTATTTTGATTGCTTCTGCAAAAGGTCTACCCATCGCGGACATCATGTTCTGAAAGTAATCAGGCTCTTGAGCCTCCAGAAAAACAGTGATCAACTCGTGGTTATCCATGGGTGGCTTAACTCTAGCCGCTTGCTCCCTCCACTTGATGGCATACTCCCTAAAACTTTCGGTCGGCTTTTTCTTCATATTGGACAAAGAATTACGATACGGCGCAATGTCAATGTTGTACTGAAATTGTTTGACGAAGGCCTGGGCCATGTCATCCCAAACATGCCAGTGAGAGATATCTTGGTCAATGAACCATTCGGAAGCTACCCCCACCAGGCTTTCCCCAAAGTAAGCCATCAGTAGCTCTTCCTTTCCTCCTGCACCCCTCAGCTGGTTGCAGTACCTTTTCAAGTGGGCGATGGGGTCGCCGTGTCCATCATATTTCTCAAATTTCGGGGTCTTGAACCCTCGTGGCAAATGGATGTGGGGGAACATGCATAGATCACTGAATGAAACGCTTTTGTGACCACCTAGTCCCTGTATATTCTTTATATTTTGTTCAAGACTTTTCATTTTCCTAGCCATCTCATCTGGCTCAAGTGGCAGGCTTCTCATTTTCCACTGGTGACTCGTACTGAGGAGTCTGATTGTATGGAGCCGAGACCCCGAAAGCCATATCTGGAGAATAGCATTGGCCATCATAAGCATGAGATGGTGGCTCATTGTTTGGTCTCGTCACAGGTGGTGGCAGCAGGATTGTATATACCGGTGCGCCAGACACGACGAGAGGGGTGTTCCTAACCGGTGCGACTGGAGGTCGCATATTAGAGGTACCGGGGGCAGCATGGAGGCTGTAGTTTGGCACATACCCTGGTGGTAGAATGGGATCGCTTGTTGCATGGAGCGGTGTTTGAGTAGCCTGGGGTACGGTGAAAGTTCCCTCTGAAGGACCCTGGGGTGGAGGTCGACCGAAAACCCAAGCTTGATATACATCTGACAATTGTTGTCTCAATTTTCTTATTTCCTCCGACTCTTGCTCAACTGACTGACCTTGCGGATTGTCACTGACCAACTCAATTTCATCACTATTGTCCATTACCACTGCTCCCTTAGATCTTGTGAAGTAATGATGTGTTGCCAGTTTTCACCACAAACCAACCACCTTAAGCTTACTGAATTAAGAGGCAACAAATGTGTTAGAGTTAAGCATTTTGCAGATAAGAATCACACGTAGATATGCTATGCTCCTAAAATATCATCATCTC
>NW_017682755.1:7721-9356 GCF_001879085.1 Nicotiana attenuata | reverse complement strand
CTTACTTGTATCACTTCTGGTGTCTTCTAACGTTTATGAAAACCTTCTATTTATAGTTGTAGGGAGTGATATGGCTCTACGATTTGATTGGTCCATTTGAACTGACCAATACCATCCAGACATTTGGCACAACTCTATTGGTTGTTGATTTGACTTAGTATGCCACCCTCTCTTGACACATGGTGTGATTTCATTGGATCAGTTTTAAAGTTTTTAAATCTTTATCTGGATCCTTTTAATATTTTAACAAAGTTCTCATGCTTTTTACAAGTTTTTTTCTTTAAAAGAGGTGTTAGATGGAATTCCATAGAGATGTTATTTATTGTATTAGAGGTAGATGATGAAAAAAATAATTATTTCTCTCTTCTCGATACTTAACTTTTATGGGCAGCCTACGATTTCACCTCTTGTTGACTTTCTCAGGTTCTCGCTTTCCTCCTCCTTATGTAATGTGTCAAGAATAAATTATGGGCACAATATAATCTCAGGGTTTAACAATAGCCTCTTATAACTTTCCATTTAACTTTATGAAAGCATAGCCACAATCACGATTCCCCTATCTCCTTTCACAGATAATATTACTCACAAAAGCTGCAATGGGTAGGAAGGGTAATTAATTTGGTGGGTAGAAAAACTAAGGGACATGTAAGGGTAATTAGTTTAGTTTTTGTGGGTAAATCTATAAAACTCCCCTAATTAAATGGACTAGCCCAACACATGTATAATTAACCCAATTTATTAGTCACAATATTAGTTTGGACTAATGTGTTGAATTTAATATGGTCCAAATTATTTTATGAATTTAAATCCAATAAATTTAATTGCTTATATCCGTACCCAGTCAAACAGGTTGACATAAATTGAAACCGATGGAGTATAAGTTTTGAAGCATTCCTGAAAAAGAGTACAAACATTAACATTCATTTTCTCCAACAGTTAGTGTTTATTTTTTTCCTCATTCATTCTTTCATTTCTCTTTTTTTATTATTCACCATGTATCATTAATGTCGTGACTCAAAATCTTCTACCAGTTTCTAGAAATTTTTCACATGCTAACAACTAATTTTCATATATTCCTTTATTTCTATTTTTTGTATTATGACTATTTTATTCATATTAACATCCAGCCTCGTTGCACCTATGGTCTCGACACGGTCAAGTGGGGGAGTTTAGAAGGCACCAACATTTTATTATTACTAGTACGCGCGTACCCATATTACGATCAAAATCTTTATAAAAATCACATAAATATTACTAAAAATATTTTGATATAGAATTTAAACTAAAGGCAATAGTTAACTTCCTAAAATTATGAATGTTAATTAGTTTAACTAATTCTATAAGAAAAGAAACGTCACCTCACAAAGTCCTGATATCTTATTTATTTCAATATATGGGTTTTGTATTTAGTTTAAAAGCTTATAATAAGCACAATATGTTAATTTGTATTAGCATAACTCACAACAGTATGTAAGTAAGTCTATAACCTCTAAACTTCTTTATACGAAACAACTTAAAAGATTAAGCTGAATGTAACATACTTGTATTATTCTATAAAAAATGAACAACAAAGAGGATATCACAATTATATAAGGAACCATGAATATACTATAGTTTTATCTATATCATTATTAA
>NW_017682755.1:0-4025 GCF_001879085.1 Nicotiana attenuata | reverse complement strand
ATGTGTTATATATTAAAAGGTGTGGCCACAACTAATGACAATCATTCCAGCTGTTGTTATAATTACTACATTAAGTATAGTCAATAATCTGATATGCAATCGAAAATCGAGACGATTTAGCTACGACATAAGGAAGTTTGCATTGAACGTTCATGACAATGAAACGAGTTTTGAAGTATTTGAAATATACTCCAAATTATGCTTTGCACTACAATAAGTATCCCACGATAATAGAGGGGTATAGTGATGCAAATTAGATCACCGGTTCAACCGATTCTAAACAGTCGGTGGATGAGCGATGTCTTGGAAATCGTCCAAACAAATGTGCATTGACCGCTCTACAGTGGAGGCTGAGTTTATAGCCTTAGACAAGGCCGGTGAAGAAGCTGAATGGCTCCGGAATTTCTTGGAAGATATTCCATTTTGGCCCAAACCTTTGGCACCTATATGTATACATTGTGATAGTCAAGCGGCAATAGGTAGGGCAGGGAGCGTTATGTATAACGAAAAATCTCGTCATATTCGACGGAGACACAATACCGTTAGACAACTACTCTCTAGTGGTGTTATCACAATTGACTATGTAAAGTCAAGAGATAACGTGTCGGATCCACTTACAAAAGGCCTATCTAGAGAGGCAGTTGAAAGATCATCAAAGGGAATGGGGTTAAAGGCCTAGGACAAGTCATCATGGCGGTAACTCTACCTAGCAGACTGGAGATCCCAAGAGCTAGGTTCAAAGAGATCAAACAAAGTTATGAATGACGGTTCAACATTGTCAACTAACTCAACCCATTCTCGTGATGAAGACAATGTTCAAAAACGAGGTAAAGCATTAAGGCTTTTTTGATGAGTCAATAAAGCTTAAAGCTTTTTAATGATTTGCTAAGTCTGGCAGGATATGACCAGATAGTGTGTCTTTAGGATTACACGTTTAGGAATCACCTATGTGAGTGTGAAGTGTAAGCCGCTTCAAGGAGAATGAAAGTAAAGGCCCATTCTCTAAGCACTCATGAAACCAGGCGGTGTTCATGGCTGAAACGAACACAACCGTGAGAACCATAGATGGTTAAGGATTGATTGTGTGACTTATGTTGTCTAGGTATACAACAAAGCTCGACGGTTCAAAGATATCAAATCTACCGATTGACCGAGTATATCCGATATAAGTTCACTACGGAAAGTTCAAAGGGAAACCTACTTATCCAGATGCAATCAATTCTTGTTTGTAAAACACACACACGTCCGTGCATTCCTTTAAGTTTATAGCCATTCCCCATTCATGTGGGGTATTGTTGGGTTTGTAATTTAATAAATAATAACAAAAGAGGTGTGAATGGAAAATGGTGGGAAAAGAAATGGAGGGATGACCCGCGACCCGGTCCGGTCTAGCCCGTTTTTCTTTCCCGGATTAATTTAAATTCGTTTTAAATTTCCCGCAAAAATTTCCAACAGCCATGGCTGTTCTGAAACAGTGTCACACCTGTTCCAACAGCCATGACTATTCTGAAAAGTTGCAAACCTCTTCAGAGGGTCACACCTTTTCCAACAGCCATGACTGTTCTGAAAGGTTGCAAACCTCTTCAGAGGGTCACACCTGTTCCAACAGCCATGACTGTTCTGAAAGGTTGCAAACCTCTTCAGAGGGTCACACATGTTCCAACAGCCATGACTATTCTGAAAGGTTGCAAACCTCTTCAGAGGGTCACACCTGTTCCAACAGCCATGACTGTTCTGAAAGGTTGCAAACCTCTTCAGAGGGTCACACCTGTTCCAACAGCCATGACTATTCTGAAAGGTTGCAAACCTCTTCAGAGGGTCACACCTGTTCCAACAGCCATGACTGTTCTGAAAGGTTGCAAACCTCTTCAGAGGGTCACACCTGTTCCAACAGCCATGACTATTCTGAAAGGTTGCAAACCTCTTCAGAGGGTCACACCTGTTCCAACAGCCATGACTGTTCTGAAAGGTTGCAAACCTCTTCAGAGGGTCACACCTGTTCCAACAGCCATGACTATTCTGAAAGGTTGCAAACCTCTTCAGAGGGTCACACCTGTTCCAACAGCCATGACTGTTCTGAAAGGTTGCAAACCTCTTCAGAGGGTCACACCTGTTCCAACAGCCATGACTATTCTGAAAGGTTGCAAACCTCTTCAGAGGGTCACACCTGTTCCAACAGCCATGACTGTTCTGAAAGGTTGCAAACCTCTTCAGAGGGTCACACCTGTTCCAACAGCCATGACTATTCTGAAAGGTTGCAAACCTCTTCAGAGGGTCACACCTGTTCCAACAGCCATGACTATTCTGAAAGGTTGCAAACCTCTTCAGAGGGTCACACCTGTTCCAACAGCCATGACTATTCTGAAAGGTTGCAAACCTCTTCAGAGGGTCACACCTGTTCCAACAGCCATGACTGTTCTGAAAGGTCGCAAACCTCTTCAGAGGGTCACACCTGTTCCAACAGCCATGACTATTCTGAAAGGTTGCAAACCTCTTCAGAGGGTCACACCTGTTCCAACAGCCATGACTGTTCTGAAAGGTTGCAAACCTCTTCAGAGGGTCACACCTGTTCCAACAGTCATGACTATTCTGAAAGGTTGCAAACCTCTTCAGAAACATCACCAAGTTGGCTATAAATAGACCTTCAAATCCCAGAATATTTACTTACGAAATTTTCTGATTATCTTCTTCTTCTTCTGCACTAAAATTCCAGTGTGTTTTGCTGCCATCGAGTGGTTCGCTGATCATCGGCGTTTTTGGTACCAACACTCCGGTGAGTTAAATCGTTCTATCCTGGGAGGATATATTCCATAACCTCGGGTACTTGAGGGGAATAATTTCCTTAAGGACACACTGTGTATTCAGTGGGCTCGATTTGTTCCTTCAACGTTTCAAAAATTATTTTGAAGTTCGAATATTATTTTTCAGAATTGTTTCTACTAACTTTCTGTTTTATTTTTCAGAAAGATTACTGTTTTATTTACTTACAGCAATACAGATATATAACAATCTTAAGGAAATTATTAAATTATATTCTGTATTCTGTCTGAATTTTATTATTCTGATTTGAAGATATAAAAACTTCATCAGAGTATTGAAATTCAGAAAACGATTTGAAGAACATAAAAACTTCATCGTTTTTTCTGTAAAACAGTATATAAAAACTTCAGTTGTTTTTATTACGTACTGTTTATTAATTACAGTATTATTTACTGTTTTGGTTTTGCCATTAATTGATCTCTTCTGTTGTTCACTGTAAGAAATGGCAAATGAGAATGGAATTCCTTCTGCGACTGTTGGTGCAAACGACGATAGCCTCGTCAAGCCGCACTGCTGTTCCTCCAGCCGAGAAACCGGGAAAGTCGAACGTTTGGATACAATTGTTTAGTAAACAATGACATGCGAGATTTGACCAAATAATATTGTCAAATGGTTTCAAAATTAATGAGTGTAAACAAATGTGTTTACGTTAAGAATACTTCAAATCATATAGTCATTATTTGATTATATATGATATGTTGATGAAATATTAAAATGTGGGGGCTTTTAGCTTATGCATGACAAAAGCCAATTGTAGACGTAATGTCTAAATTATATAATTTTTGAACTCCATTGATATAGTAGTTGGTAAAATCATCAGTTGTTTAGTCTTAATAAAGACTAGTTGATGAAACTACTAATTCGGAAGTTGGTCACATGCCTTTCTCGAAAGGTCATTTTCTTTATTGAAAATTTATATTGTTTAGTTCTTTTATGAAATAATGTCACTTTGAAGGTTGTGACTTTTCATAGAAAGATATATCTGTATAGACATGACCGTTTATGAACGAATATATTAATACGTTGGTCTATAATGAGGTGATCTAACCGATGAACATGACCAAAATCCATTGCAAGTTGGATTTGTTTCATGAATGGAGGTGCTATAATTTGCATATCATATAGACATATGAATGAATAGCATACAAATGCTTGAAAATGGCGGAATGATTACGAAATGTGTTATATATTAAAAAGGTTGTGGC
>NW_017682754.1:5714-9358 GCF_001879085.1 Nicotiana attenuata | reverse complement strand
GAATGACCCTTCGTGCATAAACACTCATATCATGGCACATAATGTTCCTTCGTGCATTAGTAATCAAAACAGGGCACAGAATGTTCCTTCGTGCATTAGTATTCATATCACAATCGTGCACGGCATCACCCTTCGTGCTTTATCACTCGTCCTCACCCAAACAACAATCACAAACAATGGGGCGAGGGGATAGACAAACAGTAATAGAAGTCCCGGCAAGGGAAACACAAGTAAACAACTAAATCCCGGCAAGGGAACAACAATAATAACTTTCACATCCCTGCAAGGGAGGTAATCAATATACGAATACGGCCCGGCAAGGGAATAATCACATTTCTTTCTCTTTCTTTCTTTTCATACTCAATAATTACTTTATCATTCGAGCCAACGCTCCAAAGAGTTCACAAATCATAATTCTTTCTCATACTCTTCACATTATATAGAGTTCATCAATTACACGAGGAAGAGTCACAACAAAATAGGAATAAACACAATATACGGACTCACGGTCATGCCAGACACCAGTGTATATATACTCGTCACCATGCCTATACACCGTAATCAGTCAATTAGCAGATAGCAAACAAGACTCAACTCCTATTCCCTCAAGCTAGGGTTAAACCAAACACTTACCTCAACTTCCACAACTAAATCAATCCACAACGACCGCCTTCCATTTCGAATTCGGCTCCAACTCAATCAAATCTATGAAATACCGACTTTACAACATTAATATAAGCTAAACAAATCAAACCCAATGCCTAAATATAGTTTTCTAAGCTTTCTTCCCAAAATTCCAAAAATTGACCCCGGGCCCGCTTGGTCAAAACCCGAGGTTTGAACCAATTTCATATCACCCATTCCCCCAAGAGCCGGGATATACAATTTATTTTCAAATTCGACCCCAAAACGAGGTCTAAATCAAAGAAGATTGAAAAGCCCTAACTCTACCCATTTTCCCCAATTTCAACCCTAGATTACATGATTTGAGTCTAAGAATTTGATAAATGATGAAGGAAACAAGTTAAATAATACTTACCCAACAACCTTTGGTGAATAAGAGCTCTAGAAATCGCCTATGAGCTGTGAAGAAGATGAGTTCGTGTGTTTTTGGGTGAAAAATCCCGTCACTGTTCTATTTTTAGCTTTTAAAATCACTGGGCAAAAATGCCCTTCGCGTTCGCAGGAAGGGGGCCGTGTTCGCGAAGGGTAAATGAGTCACGGCACCGCGTTCGCGATTGGAATGATGCGAACGCGAAGAAGAAAGCTGGGGGGTTCCAGGACTTTGGTCTATGCGAACGCGAGATGGGGTACGCGAACGCGATGAAAAGAGACTGTTACTACGCGAACGCGAGGACTAGTTCGCGAACGCGATGAAGGAATTAATGGGGGGCCCTGAGTTGGCTTACGCGATCGCGTAAGGGGGAACGCGAACGCGATGAAGGGAAAGGCTAAGGGTACGCGAACACGAACTGAAGGCCGCGATCGCGAAGAAGGAAAACACTGTGTAAAAATTGCAGAAAATCTGCTACTTTTCCCAAGTTCAAAACACTCCGAACCACCTCCGAATCACTCCCGAGCCCTCGGGGCTCCTAACCAAACACACATACTAATTCAACAACATCCTACGAACTTAACCGTGCGATCAAATCGCCAAAATAACATCATAAACAAGGAATCAAACCTCAAAATCATCACTTTATCTTCAAACTTCATAAACTATCATTTTTTTAGAGACTTAGGTCCGAAACACGTCAAATGACGTCCGATTTCAACCAAATTTCACAGAAAGCGCTTAAACCACATATAAGACCTGTACCGGGCGCCTGAACTAAAATACGGGCCCGATACCAACACGTTCTAATCAATTTCCTTTTCAAATTTCAATATTAATTTCTGAAAAACAATTTCACAGAAAAATTCATTTCTCGGGTTCTAGACCTCGGAATTCGACTCCGGGCATATGCCCGAGTCTCATATTTTTCTACGGACCCTCCGGGACCGTCCAATCACGAGTCCGGGTCCGTTTATCCAAAATATTGACCAAAGTCAATTTTATTCATATTAATATCAAAATTCATCAATTTTCACACAGAATTTATATTTAAGCTTTCCGGCTACGCGCCCGGACTACGCACGCAAATCGAGGCAAGCCTAAATGAGGTTTTCAAGGCCTCGGAGACACAGAATGAGTGAGAAAACAGGTGATGACCCTTTGGGTCGTCACATTCTCCACCTCTAAAACAACCGTTCGTCCTCGAACGGACAAAAGAAAGAAGTACCTGAGTCGGGAAATAGATGAGGATAACGGCTCCGCATATCGGACTCGGACTCCCAGGTCGATGCCTCAGGGGGCTGACCTCTCCACTGAACTCGTACTGAAGGAAAACTCTTCGATCTCAACTGTCGAACCTGCCGGTCTAGAATAGCCACCGGCTCCTCCTCATAAGACAGATCCTTGTCCAACTGGACAGTGCTGAAATCTAACGCGTGGGCTGGGTCACCGTGATACCTCCGAAGCATGGACACATGAAAAACTGGATGCACGGCTGACAAGCTAGGCGGCAAGGCAAGCTTATAAGCCGCCTCTCCCACACGGTCGAGAATCTCAAAATGACCAATGAACCTAGGGCTAAGCTTGCCCTTCTTCCCAAATCTCATCACGCCCTTCATAGGCGACACTCGGAGCAATACCCGCTCACCAACCATGAAAGCTACATCTCGAGCTTTACGATCTGCATAACTCTTTTGTCGCGACTGAGCCGAACGAAGCCTATCCTGAATGATCTTGACCTTATCCAAGGCCTCCTAAACTAGATCTGTACCCAATAACCGAGCCTCTCCCAACTCAAACCACCAACCGGAGACCGACACCGCCTACCATACAACGCCTCATAAGGAGCCATCTGAATGCTGGACCGGTAGCTGCTGTTGTAGGCAAACTCCGCTAAAGGCAAGAACTGATCCCACGAACCTCCAAAGTCTATAACACAAGCTCGGAGCATATCCTCCAATATCTGAATAGTCCGCTCGGACTGTCCGTCCGTCTGAGGATGGAAAGCTGTGCTCAAATCAACCTGGGTGCCCAATTCTCTCTGAACTGCTCTCCAGAAGCGCGAGGTAAACTGCGTACCCCGGTCCGAAATGATAGATACCGGCACCCCATGAAGGCGAACAATCTCTCTGATGTAGATCTCAGCTAACCTCTCAGATGAATAAGAGACTGCTACATGAATGAAATGTGCTGACTTGGTCAGTCTATCAACAATAGCCCATATCGCATCGAACTTCTTCCGAGTCAACAGGAGTCCGGTAACGAAATCCATGGTAATCCTCTCCCACTTCCACTCGGGAAGCTCAATCCTCTGAAACAGTCCACCAGGCCTCTGATGCTCGTACTTAACCTGCTGACAGTTCAAACATCGAGCCACATATGCAACAATATCTTTCTTCATTCTGCGCCACCAATAGTGCTGCCTCAGATCCTGATACATCTTCGCGGCGCCCGGGTGAATAGAATACCGGGAGCTATGGGCCTCCGCTAAGATCGGCTCTCGAACCCCATCAACATTGGGCACACAAACTCGCCCCTGCAGTCTCAAGACACCATCACTCATCAAACGGTCACCTTCTTCGGCACCTCC
>NW_017682754.1:0-3839 GCF_001879085.1 Nicotiana attenuata | reverse complement strand
AGAACTTTACAAGCGTCAATTGTGTAACAGCCCGATTATTTGGGAAATGACTCCTTCACTTCTTAAGGTTGTTCACTTCTTCGCAATATAAATGTGATGTCCATTTTTTTTCTTCTAATGGTTAAAAGTTTTCAAACATCTTGAATATGATTAGGGTTGATCATGAATCATCACCACTTTCTCTAAGCAACGGCGTCCATCATTCGCACAAAAAATCTATATCTTGGTGTCCAATATGAACTCGCACATAATGTTTCTCCTTGAACTTGGGCAGGCTTTCCATATTAATTTGGATCCTTACTTTCTTTAACTTTGTGTAAATCTCAATACCTTTTTGTTGGGTTTTTTTTAATCTTATTTTAGCTTAAAAGAGGGTGAATGAGAAATGGAAGAAAAATAAAATATTTGAGTTTTTCTTCTCAACAAAGGGACATTGTCCTATAATAGAGGAGGAAAAGACTTATGATGGGTATATATATACAATTACTCTACTTCTAGTTCTTAAAGAGTTAAGAAGAAGACAAGCCTTGCACTGTCGTCGTCGTCGCTCGCTCGGTTTCGGCTTCGGCTTCGGCAATTGATTGATTAATCTTTTGGACCAAATTTATTTTTAATAGCAAATATTAACGTAATATAAATATCCATTTTTTTGTAACGGAAAATTAATAATAAATCCAAATTATCCGTTTTTGTAACGGAAAATTAATTTTCCTCTGCGTTTTGAATTCCTGTTTTAATTTGCATAAATGGCCATTTACGTTATGGCCGTTTTACGTGAACAGTCATAACTGACCTCTGAAGAGTTACACCTCTTCGTTTGAACTCAACATGTTGGCTATAAATAGCAGTCCATTCTCTCAGATTTTTCATATGAAATTCCGAATTCTCCTCCTTTCTTCTGCATTGTTTTAACTACAAAGAAAGCACCAGTAAGTATGATTTGCTATCGATGATTGTGTTTGCTGAAACACTGGGTTTGAAGTACCGCTACACCATTGTATAATCTGTTCTATCCTGGGAGGAAATAATCCACGACCTCGGGTACTAGGAGGGGATTAAGTTCCCTAAGGAAACACTATAAATTCAGTGGGCTCGGATAAAATTCTGTTTCTTCTACATTTCTGTTTATACGTTATTTTTCTTCTCCAAAATTATTTTACAAATACAGTTTACTAACAAGCTTAAGGAACTTAATTATTTTATGTATTTGTGTTATACTCACTGTTCTGGAGAGTAAAACCTTTGTGATTTTCTACTCCTGTTTTGGAGATTAAAGCCTTCGTGGTTTTCTACTCCATTTGTTTACTTTAACGTATATTCTGTTTTGTTTACTATCTGTTATTCGGAGATTAAAATCCAACGAGTTTCTACTCCTATTGGAGATTAAAATCTACGTGATTTTCTACTCTAGTTTTATATGTTAATATTGTTGATGTTCTCTAAAAAACGGTAAATTGATGATTGGTCTTGCCTAGCTCCTCTTAGTAGGTGCCATCACGACTCCCGAGGGTGGGCGAAATCCGGGTCGTGACAAGTTGGTATCAGAGCACTAGGTTACATAGGTCTCACAACTCATGGACAAACTCAAGTAGAGTCTNGGCCTCGGAGGATGGCCTCTACCATAAGAATCTCTACCTCCGGACGAGGTACCACTGAATCTACCTGCATGACGGGGCCTCTTATCTGACCCATGACCACCTCCCCGTGCAAGAGCCATCTCAACTCTACGGGCCGCATTGGCCGCCTCCTGAAAAGAAATCTCACTCCCGGCTCCCATAGCCATCTGGAGACGGATTGGCTGAATCAATCCCTCAATAAACCTCCGCACCCTCTCTCTCTCGGTGGGGAGTATAACAATAGCATGGCGAGCTAGATCAATGAACCGAGTCTCATACTGTGTGACTGTCATAGAGCCCTGCTGAAGGCGCTCAAACTGCCTGCGAAGAGCATCTCGCTGAGTAACGGGGAGAAACTTCTCCAAGAACAACTCTGCAAACTGGTCCCAAGTCAGAAATGGCGACCCTGCTGGTCTGGCTAAACAATAGTCCCTCCACCAAGTCTTGGCGGATCCAGATAGACGAAAGGTGGCGAAGTCGACCCCATTGGTCTCCACAATACCCATAGTCCGAAGAACCTCATGGCAGCTATATAAGAAATCCTGGGGGTCCTCTGAAGAAGCACCGCTGAATGTGGTGGTGAAGAGCTTGGTGAACCTATCCAGCCTCCACAAAGCATCTGCGGACATAGCCTCTCCATCGCCGGTCTGAGTCACAATACCCGACTGAACTGCCACAGCTAGCTAAACCGCTGGAACCTGAGCCTGGGGAGCTACCTGCTCCGGAGTACGTGTAGCAGGAGTCTGAACCCCTCCTCCAGCCTGAGAAGTGGCTGGTGCTACTGGAAACAAACCCGCTTGAAAGACGCTCTCCATAAAGCCTACCAACCTGACCAAAGCGTCCTGAAGAACTGGGGTGGCTATAAACCCCTTTGGGACCTGAGCTGGGCCCACCGGAGCTGCTGGGGCTGGAACCTCCTCATCATAATCAACATGAGGCTCCACCTCTGGGACTGCTGCTCGGGGCTGAGCTCTGCCCCGGCCTCGGCCTCTGGCACGGCCTCGGCCTCGCCCTCTACCCCTCGTAGGAGCTGCTGTTGGGGGCTCGGGCTACTGCGCGGTAGAAGAGGAAGCACGTATACTCGCTATCTGCGAAAGAACAGAGTAGAAAGATAATCAGTATTTGAGAAACAGAATCGCACGACAAGAAAGAACAAAAGTGAGGGTTTCCTAACTCGTAGCCTCTGGGATAAATACAGACGTCTCCGCACCGATCCCTCAGACTCTACCGAGTTTGTCCGTGAGTTGTGAGACCTATGTAACCAAGCGCTCTGATATCAGCTTGTCACGACCCGGATTTCCCCACCCTCGAGAGTCGTGATGGCGCCTACTATTAGGAGCTAGGCAAGCATATTATTTGTTACCTCTTTTAGCAAACCTCGACATTAATAAAACAACGAAACATTTAATAGAAAAGCGGAAGTCTTAAATATAAATAAACTGATAGCAACGCGGAAGTTCAATACAATTCTACCCAAGAACTTGAGTCACAAACTCACGAACGTCTAGAGAATGCTAAATACAATGTCTGGATAAAAACATAATTCTGTTTGTTCCGGTACAAGGGATAACAAGCTAAAGTAAAGATAGAAGAGACTTCGGGCCATGCGGACGCCAGCAAGGCTACCTCGGGATCTCTGGACTGAAGTCAGCTCCCAAAACTCCTACTGCTGTCCAAAAGCTGCTCCGGCACCGTGATCTGTGCAAAAAGATGCACAGAGTGTAGCATCAGCACAACCGACCCCATGTGCTGGTAAGTGCCTGGCCTAACCCCGGCGAAGTAGTGACGAGGCTAGACCGGACTACCAACAAACCTGTGCAGTTCAATATATATGTATGCAATATAAAGGTATACAGAAATTAACCAGTCAAGGGGGAGGGGGAGCATGTTGTAGGGGCTGTAACAGTTCAGGTATAAAATCAATAATTGAGGAATGAAACAGTACAACTACAATAGCAACGATAGTAGGAAATCAACAGTTGCACGGCACCATCCTTCGTGCTTTTACTCTCATTCTCACCCAAACAATCATATAAAGTGCACGGCATCACCCTTCGTGCGTCACCTCACAAAATGATGGCACGGAATGACCCTTCGTGCATAAACACTCATATCATGGCACGGAATGTTCCTTCGTGCATTAGTAATCAAATCAGGGCACGGAATGTTCCTTCGTGCATTAGTGTTCATATCATAATCGTGCACGGCATCACCCTTCGTGCT
>NW_017682753.1:0-9359 GCF_001879085.1 Nicotiana attenuata | reverse complement strand
TTCAGGAACTGAGAATCAAACTGCAATACATGATAATGAAATACTGAATCACACTGAGTTACATGATACTGGAAAACTGGATCACATTGAGTTATATAATACTGGAATACTGGATCATACTGAGTTACATAATACTGGAATACTAGATCACACTGAGTTACATAATACTGGAATACTGAACGGGACTAGACTGAGACATGTATTCTTGAACTGATTATGAACACTGAAACTTCAACTGTTTATGGCATACTGAGTAATCTATACTAAGACTCGGGGGCATCAAACCCAAGTCTATATTGAATACGCACTGAGCTCACAACGTTCAGAATGGAAGTGGTGAACGAGTTATTAAGCTAGAGAATAGAAGTTCTGCAACTATTCAAGAAACTAGGCTAAACTATATTTCTGAGGCAATTAGTAACGTCGTAAAAGAAACGTAGAGTAGGGAGAATCATTAGCATTCCCAAACATAGAGAGTTAGTCTCACATACCTTAACTTCCTACTCTTGAGCATAATACAACATTCGCCGACCCTTTCAACTTTAATCTATATCAATACAAGTCAAAGGGATTCCAAATTAGCAACAATAGTCATGTTTTAGTCACTTAGGCATTTTATCAAACACTCGGTGAAATAAAGCTTCATAGCCCTTATTAATGGTGTCTCTACACCCAATAACCCATTCTCTTGCTCCTAGATAAATTCTAAAGTCTCAAATGGTTATAATCAACATTATTCTTATCACCCATAAGGTAATAACACCCATAACCAATAATAACCATTCCACAGCCCAAACCTATCATAGTTCATGCTTTTCTATCAAACCCATCAACTCATATCTCATGAACTAGAGTTATAATCATTAAACCAATGATAGAATCAATTAGAGAGTGAAGACATTACCTCTTTGAAGTCCAATCCCCTTGAATTCGAGTTCTAGGGTTTCTTCTCTCAACAATGGTGTCCCAATCGAATATCTAATGATATGGAGGGTTTACCCATGTTAATAAGATGTTGGAAAATTGATATTAACTTAGAATCACCATTAGAACTTACCTTGGGTGGTGGAGGGACCCTTAAGGAGTTAGGTTTTTGAGAGTTTTCCTTTCTAGAGCAAGTTTGTATGTTTTGGGGCTGTGGGGGATGAAATATGGCTAAAAAAATGACTTTCCAAGTCGGCCACCGCGTCCCAGTAGGCCTGACCGCGGTCCCGACCGCGGTAAATCGCTGGAGCACTGCCTCACGACCACGGTTGCGGTGAAACGCGGCCGAACGCGGTGGTTATGCACTATTCTGTAAAATGGGCATAACTTTTTGCACAGAGCTTCGTTTGGGCTCCACAATCTATCGATGGAAAGCTATTTCAAAGGCCTACAATGTTTGTGCTTTGTTTTTTCCCAAATTCCTTAATATTTTAACTAGACCCTGCTGCAAGACGGACCTTCTGCAAACTTAGTCGATTTTGTCGAATCTTATGCACCTCACTTTCCATCTTGATTTTGAGACAACTATTTTCAGCCATAATCATCCCGACAGGACTTCATATGTCCAAAATATAACCTTACTACTCCTTTAACTCATTCATACCTAATCCAAATGTGCGGGGTGTTACATTATCTCCCCCTTGGGATCATTCGTCCTCGAATAATTGTTTTGACTGTAACTTCTGCTAACTCCGGACCTTAAACGAGTCTGGTGCAAACAGGAACTTTCATTAACACTTGCATACTAAACTGAATGAATACATGATTACTGAACTGTTGATATACTGAACTTAATGACTTCTGCATTGACTGAATATTGGTCAGTCATGGATACATAAATACAGAACTAACATGGATATTCGAATATTGAACTAACACGAATATTTGAGAATTGAACTAACATCAATATTAGAGTACTAAGCTGGCATGAATATCTAAGTATTGGACTGACGTGAGTAGCTGAGTATTGAACTGACTTGAATATCTGAGTATTGAACTGGCATGAGTATCTGAGTACTGAACTGGCATGAGTATCTGAGTACTGAACTGACATGAGTATCTGAGTACTGAACTGGCATGAGTATCTGAGTACTGAACTGACATGAGTATTTGAGTGCTAGAAACTTGAATGTTATAACATGACCCGTGAAATACTAGTTGTACCACCACTAATTCTGGTGGCAACTCCAACTCATCAACTAATTGATCGATCCTTCGCAAGATTCTATATGGTCCAATATAGTAGGTACTATGCTTTCCCTTCTTCCCAAATCTCATAATGTCTTTCATAGGCCAAACTTTTAGAAACACCCAATCACCAACTTGAACCAACCAATTGGCGATCTACACCTTCTCCCATACAGAGTCTCGCACGGTGCCATCTTGGTACTGAAATGGTAGGTATTATTATTAGCAAGGTCAATGAGAGGTATGTGATCATCCCAATTACTTTTAACATCAAGGACATATCCTCAACTGTTTAAATAAAATGCTCTACCTGACCATAAAGTCTACGACGTTGTTCAACCAATAAATCTCCTTGGTCATGATGCATATTTGGGAACCTGGATGGAAAGAATACCTAGAATTATGGGCTTCTAACATGATCTTCCCTCTTTAAGTCCATCTATGTCTGGGACACACAATCTGTCCTAGTACCTCAAAGTACCATCATCTCCCCCTTATTCAAAAGCCATCGTCTTATACTTGTGAATCTCCTCTTTCAACTGCAACACGTAGGGATCATCAAATTGTTTCTCCTTCTCAACGGATACTAAGGGGGAACAAGTCCTGTTCTAGACAACAACTACATCATCTTTAGAGTCCGAAGTCGAACTCCTATCTTGGCTGGTGAACTCCTTTTACCAGAGTTCTCTTATCTACCTCAATCATGAGTTATACTTCCCACACTTTATCTTCTTAAGAACTTCCTGAAAACACTTATAGAATTGTTGTGAGCTAAGTCTTTAACCAGTATTCCGAAGACTAGAGTCTCGTGCAATGGTACTACCCTCGTGATACATAACTGGGCATGATTTTATAGCTTTCTGTGATCACTTTATCATCAATAACTAAACTCGGTGATCATTCTACTCACTTTGTTTTTCTTACAACATGCTAGACATAATCCGTGTGGTAATTATACAATTTTCCCTCATTACCGAACTGATTTTCTTTTTCATATCCCATGCTACTATTCGAGTTTCAGATCTCCAACTGGACTTACTGAAAATTTTCACATCACCCCTTAGACCAAAGGTCTTATACTTATGGATCCTTCTCTTTTTGCTGGGATCCAAATAACTTTCCTTATTCTCTGCAATTCTTTGCACTCTACGGCAATGACGACTCATCTTCCAACTTACTTCTGAGAAATCTTTCTTACTAGGAAAAACTAAATTATTCACTTAACGGAAAGCTAATGTATTCACAACTATCATATACAATCTTAATAATTTAACTTTGCTCACACTGTCAATCCTGGAGAAACCACATTACGATAATTCTTAAAGGATATTCTTCTATAGTTTGTGCTCTCACTGCTAGCTAATATTTTTTTTCCCACTGCTACTATACTTCGAGTTTAACTTAAACTCTTTGGGTTTTAACACACGTTCGGTATTTCAAACTGTCATCCACTCACTAGAGTTAACCTGGCTAAGTGAATCAAATTGTACCCCTACTAGCTCTGCTGAAAGTGCTAATTCACTGTATCAACTCAAAACTTACTTACTATTCTTTTACTAACCACCTGCTACCATCATGTTTTCTTGCTCTGCTTTGAATAACTAAAGTGAAGCATAAGGTTATTCTAACTTCCCTCACCATCCGGCCCTGTTCTACGGTCGCATACTATCCCTTTTTTTTCCTCCTAAACTATGTGCATGGATCACACTTAGGGAATTCATCTGCCTTAAATGAAATTGGAATATCTAACCCCAAACTTTCTATACAACACCAAATCATATCATACTATAAACATCCCGGGTAATCATTTAGTCACATAACCTAAGGGGGAACTGCCATATCTTTTATCTTACAATAGCTGCTTCTTATAGTAACTTACTAACGTGGTACTTCTAGTTCTGATTTGAATAAATATGATCAGCTTAAAATCGTTCCCTGAAATTCACTATTGGCTGCTCTTGGTTCTCATTGCATACATCATATCTTCTAGTCATTTGCACAAGTTTTACGAAAAATACATCTCTAATAATAACAATCGTTTTTGACTCCTAGGTATTTCACTTAGGCTCTTTTTGTCCAAACGATAGTGACCAATGTTAGGGTCTGACATCTGAACTATCATCATCCAACTTGTCGCTCCATTTCCAAAAATTAAATGAAGTTGTTCTAGGAGGTAAAACACATACGAATACACTACCATGCACAAACTTATCTTTCAAAGTATACCATCATCTGATAAATCACTTCTTGCGCCCTCCGGTGAGTCTTGGTCTTAATCCGGACCTAAAATATGCGAAGATTTCACTATGATCACTGTTACTTACATTATCTTTTAGCACCCATAGGCATCATTGTATACTCACCGGTCACCAGGATTTTTATACACTGAAAATTGGAGATCTGGTAATTGAATAACTAATAATTGGAATACTGAATAACCATAAACTTGCTAGCTGAAAGGCCGCTAACGGGTAACTGAGATAATCTGATATCCATAAAACATGATAACTGCTTTTGTACTTTCTGATAAGGTTATGCTCTAATCTGTACTACTATCCATTGCATCGCACTTTTAATATCCTCTCAAGTCTCATATTTACCAAGTTGTACTTCATAATTATACCCCAATGGGCAATTATCCTCTCTAGGACTTTAGGTTTCTCGTGCGCGTCGCTTGGGCATCCAAAGTTTGGAATTCGATAGGAAGAAAAGGTTAACTATTGCTCTAGGCTTCATGGCACGATCTAGAGTAGAATGATATGAGATAATCCTGGATGTCTTGGTAGTTAACCATTTATATGAGTGGCCGGCACACACATATAAAGGAAACTCCACTGGACACAGCTTCATAGACTCCCTAGGACACTTGAACCTAGTGCTATGATACCAAGCTTTGTCACGCCTCGAACCTGGGCCTAGACGTAAGACGACACTCGGTGCCTAACTACATGTGATCGAGCGAACCAACTGGCTGGCTGAATCAACATGTGATATCATAACATATTGAATGCGGAAGATAAACTAACACATGCTGATATACTGAAAGTCTGGATGATATAAATCAAAGTACAGAAATACTAAAACAAGTCTGAAACATATATGTAGCCAACATTGCTTAACATGAAAAGCCTGAGACTCTGTCCAACTGTTACTCTAGTCTATGAAGCCTCTAATGAAGTACTAAAAACACTGACTGTCTGAAAATACTGAAGACTGTAAGGTAATGATAATGCCCCCGGAAGAACTGGGGATCACCAAGTAGCTGATACGAGAATCCTAGCGCTCTGAATCATCAACCTGTAAATCATTACCTGCATCGTGAGATGCAGGCCCCCGGGCAAAACGGACATCAGTACATTTGAATTGCACTGGTATGTAAAGCAACTGAAAGAAAGAATTATAAATGTTGAAATTGAAACCAAGTTGATAACTGAGAATTTATAATTGATAACTGAAATGA
This sequence comes from Nicotiana attenuata, assembly GCF_001879085.1. Lineage (NCBI taxonomy): Eukaryota > Viridiplantae > Streptophyta > Magnoliopsida > Solanales > Solanaceae > Nicotiana > Nicotiana attenuata. The sequence continues at coordinate 3,727 of NW_017682753.1, read as the reverse complement.
TAACTATTGAAACTAAAACTGAAATGATAACTGGTAATTGATAACTTAACTGATAACTGATAACTGAACTGATAACTGGTGACTGAAATGATAACTGATAATTGAAATGTTAACTAATAATTGAACTGAACAAAGGAAGTAAGGATATGAATACTCCCTCTTCTGAATGATGAACAACCTGTTTATATGAATAAATAATATATATATATATATATATTGGTATATATGTACAACTGCGGCCTCGGGCCCAAGTATACGTATACATAACTGCAACCTCAGGTCCAAAATGCATAAAGCATAAACTGCGGCCTCAGGCCCAAAGATGCATAAAGCATATACTGCGGCCTCAGGCCCAAAGATGCATAAAGCATAAACTGTAGCCTCAGGCCCAAATACAGATGTTCAACATTCAGGAACTGAGAATCAAACTACAACACATGATAATGAAATACTGAATCATACTGAGTTACATGATACTGGAATACTGGATCACACTGAGTTACATAATACTGGAATACTGGATTACACTGAGTTGCATAATATTGGAATACTGAACGGGACTAGATTGAGACATGTATTCTTGAACTGATTATGAACACTGAAACTTCAACTGTTTATGGCGTACTGAGTAATCTATACTAGGACTCGGGGGCATCAAACCCAAGTCTATATTGAATACGCACTGAGCTCACAACGTTCAGAATGAAAGTGGTGAACGAGTTATTAAGCTAGAGAATAGAAGTTCTGCAACTATTCAAGAAACTAGGCTAAACTATATTTCTGAGGCAATTAGTAACGTCGTAAAAGAAACGTAGAGTAGGGAGAATCATTAGCATTCCCAAACATAGAGAGTTAGTCTCACATACCTTAACTTCCTACTCTTGAGCATAATACAACATTCGCCGACCCTTTCAACTTTAATCTATATCAATACAAGTCAAAGGGATTCCAAATTAGCAACAATAGTCATGTTTTAGTCACTTAGGCATTTTATCAAACACTCGGTGAAATAAAGCTTCATAGCCCTTATTAATGGTGTCTCTACACCCAATAACCCATTCTCTTGCTCCTAGATAAATTCTAAAGTCTCAAATGGTTATAATCAACATTATTCCTTATCACCCATAAGGTAATCAACACCCATAACCAATAATAACCATTCCACAGCCCAAACCTATCATAGTTCATGCTTTTCTATCAAACCCATCAACTCATATCTCATGAACTAGAGTCTATAATCATTAATTCAATGATAGAATCAATTAGAGGGTGAAGATATTACCTTTTTGATGTTCAATCTTCTTGAATTCGAGTTCTAGGGTTTCTTCTCTCAACAATGGTGTCCCAATCGAATATCTAATGATATGGAGGGTTTACCCATGTTAATAAGATGTTGGAAAATTGATATTAACTTAGAATCACCATTAGAACTTACCTTGGGTGGTGGAGGGACCCTTAAGGAGTTAGGTTTTTGAGAGTTTTCCTTTCTAGAGCAAGTTTGTATGTTTTGGGGCTGTGGGGGATGAAATATGGCTAAAAAAATGACTTTCCAAGTCGGCCACCGCGTCCCAGTAGGCCTGACCGCGGTCCCGACCGCGGTAAATCGCTGGAGCACTGCCTCACGACCACGGTTGCGGTGAAACGCGGCCGAACGCGGTGGTTATGCACTATTCTGTAAAATGGGCATAACTTTTTGCACAGAGCTTCGTTTGGGCTCCACAATCTATCGATGGAAAGCTATTTCAAAGGCCTACAATGTTTGTGCTTTGTTTTTTCCCAAATTCCTTAATATTTTAACTAGACCCTGCTGCAAGACGGACCTTCTGCAAACTTAGTCGATTTTGTCGAATCTTATGCACCTCACTTTCCATCTTGATTTTGAGACAACTATTTTCAGCCATAATCATCCCGACAGGACTTCATATGTCCAAAATATAACCTTACTACTCCTTTAACTCATTCATACCTAATCCAAATGTGCGGGGTGTTACATTATCTCCCCCTTGGGATCATTCGTCCTCGAATAATTGTTTTGACTGTAACTTCTGCTAACTCCGGACCTTAAACGAGTCTGGTGCAAACAGGAACTTTCATTAACACTTGCATACTAAACTGAATGAATACATGATTACTGAACTGTTGATATACTGAACTTAATGACTTCTGCATTGACTGAATATTGGTCAGTCATGGATACATAAATACAGAACTAACATGGATATTCGAATATTGAACTAACACGAATATTTGAGAATTGAACTAACATCAATATTAGAGTACTAAGCTGGCATGAATATCTAAGTATTGGACTGACGTGAGTAGCTGAGTATTGAACTGACTTGAATATCTGAGTATTGAACTGGCATGAGTATCTGAGTACTGAACTGGCATGAGTATCTGAGTACTGAACTGACATGAGTATCTGAGTACTGAACTGGCATGAGTATCTGAGTACTGAACTGACATGAGTATTTGAGTGCTAGAAACTTGAATGTTATAACATGACCCGTGAAATACTAGTTGTACCACCACTAATTCTGGTGGCAACTCCAACTCATCAACTAATTGATCGATCCTTCGCAAGATTCTATATGGTCCAATATAGTAGGTACTATGCTTTCCCTTCTTCCCAAATCTCATAATGTCTTTCATAGGCCAAACTTTTAGAAACACCCAATCACCAACTTGAACCAACCAATTGGCGATCTACACCTTCTCCCATACAGAGTCTCGCACGGTGCCATCTTGGTACTGAAATGGTAGGTATTATTATTAGCAAGGTCAATGAGAGGTATGTGATCATCCCAATTACTTTTAACATTAAGGACATATCCTCAACTGTTTAAATAAAATGCTCTGCCTGACCATAAAGTCTACGACGTTGTTCAACCAATAAATCTCCTTGGTCATGATGCATATTTGGGAACCTGGATGGAAAGAATACCTAGAATTATGGGCTTCTAATATGATCTTCCCTCTTTAAGTCCATCTATGTCTGGGACACACAATCTGTCCTAGTACCTCAAAGTACCATCATCTCCCCCTTATTCAAAAGTCATCGTCTTATACTTGTGAATCTCCTCTTTCAACTGCAACACGTAGGGATCATCAAATTGTTTCTCCTTCTCAACGGATACTAAGGGGGAACAAGTCCTGTTCTAGACAACAACTACATCATCTTTAGAGTCCGAAGTCGAACTCCTATCTTGGCTGGTGAACTCCTTTTACCAGAGTTCTCTTATCTACCTCAATCATGAGTTATAATTCCCACACTTTATCTTCTTAAGAACTTCCTGAAAACACTTATAGAATTGTTGTGAGCTAAGTCTTTAACCAGTATTCCGAAGACTAGAGTCTCGTGCAATGGTACTACCCTCGTGATACATAACTGGGCATGATTTTATAGCTTTCTGTGATCACTTTATCATCAATAACTAAACTCGGTGATCATTCTACTCACTTTGTTTTTCTTACAACATGCTAGACATAATCCGTGTGGTAATTATACAATTTTCCCTCATTACCGAACTGATTTTCTTTTTCATATCCCATGCTACTATTCGAGTTTCAGATCTCCAACTGGACTTACTGAAAATTTTCACATCACCCCTTAGACCAAAGGTCTTATACTTATGGATCCTTCTCTTTTTGCTGGGATCCAAATAACTTTCCTTATTCTCTGCAATTCTTTGCACTCTACGGCAATGACGACTCATCTTCCAACTTA
>NW_017682752.1:0-9360 GCF_001879085.1 Nicotiana attenuata | reverse complement strand
GTCAGTGTGGAGTGAGGAATTTGCAGGAGAAGAAAAAAGTGTAAAAGAAAAAGGGGGAAGTGGGTCTGGAGAAGCTGTTGAGGGGTTGGTTTGATTAAGGAAGGATGTTCAGGAACATGTTCCTTCTAAGCAGGAAACCCTCGCAGACCTACAGAAAAGAGTGATCGACAGTTACAATCCCAAAAAGAAAAGAAGTTCAGGAGTCAAAGTCCCTGGCACTGCTAGGGAAATCCCTATAGAGACTCTTCCTATAAGAGGAAGATCTACAAGGAGTCGAAAGAAGCAGAGTGAGGCTGAATTGAAAAAAGCCCTAGAAGAAAATAAGAGGAAAGCTGCTGCTAAGGGAAAGAAGAAGGTAGTTGAGCCTGTTGAGGCAGTTGAGATTGATGATATGGACATGGTCCTTCGCAATGAAGAAGAGGCAGAAGAAATGGAGGCTGTGACTCCAAAGGCAAAGAAAGCCAAGACTTCCACAAAGAAGTCTGTTTCAAAAGCAAAGTCTGCAGAGCCCTCTACCTTGGCTAAAAGAACCAGGTTAAAATCTAGAAAAGTAAAAATAGTGGAAGAAGAAGAATAAGTGGAGAAGAAGAAGAAGAAGAATCTGATGCTGAGAAGGACAAGATGGTTAAATTTAGGAAGAGAACCATTTTGAAAGGTAGACTCTTCAGGAACTTGGAGGAGGAAGGTATGTTGATGCTGCTGGAGAAGTTACAATTGCAGGGTTGGAAGGACATGGTCCTTCAGATGGATAGAAAGCTTTCCATAACTGAGATTATGGAGTTCATGAAAAATTGTGAGATAAAAAATGGTAGGGTCACCAGTGTGGTAAAGGGGGTGACAATGAGTTTTGATGCTAAAGAACTGGAGAGATCTTAGGTGTACCTACTGAAGGGTACAATGATTACAAGAAGCTCAAATGGCCAAGTCTAGAGAATCTCCCTACCTCTCTTGCCATTACAAGGAAGTTTGGTGACAATGAAGAAGAGCTTGGCCCAAGGCTATATACAAAAGTGAGATGAAGCCACCCCACAAAGTGTTGTTCGAATTTGTTAACAAAGTTGTGCTGCCTAGACAGGAAAGGAGACACATTGCCACATTCATGGACCTGATCCTTATGGAATGCTTGGACAGTGGGAGGCAAATCGAATGGTCTGGATTTATTATCCAGCTTCTTGATAGGGTTCTAACTAGCACCAAAAATCATGACATACCCTATGGTTTTATTCTCACGGTTGTACTTTCACACTTCAAGGTATCAAGAAATGGGAAGTTGGTACAAGCAAGGATCACTTTGGGGAAAACACTCTAACTGCTTGTGACTATGAAGTCAACACCACTCCCAAAGAACCTGGTTCATCCAAAAATATACATGTGAACAGCAAAGTGCGAGATTTGATACAACAAAGTGGGGCTAAGGATGCTGAAATTGAAAGGCTGAAGGAGAGGTTGGCAGAAGTGGAGACTGAGAGAGATGCTCTTAGAGCTAAGCTGGAAAATGAGAAGGAGAAGAATGATGGAATTCTTCATGAAATGCTGAAACTACTTCAAGCCAAGAACCAAGAACCTGATCCTTCCCAGCCTTAAGACTTCCTAGCCTAGTTAGACCAACCAGTAACCCAGATGAGAATTATTTTCTTTTGCTCATGATCCAGTATTTTTATTTCTCTTTATGCTTTGTGGATGACTAAGTATCAATGATAATCAACTGTTTTTGTGCTCTAACTATTTGTTGATGCTTCTAGATAGCTAATATCATTAGATTGATAAATGATGCTTGACTCCATGATTGCATTTGAAGTAGCCCAAGTGGACATGAGTAATTTCTATTAAAATCTGGTTATCTAACATAGTTATGCAATTTTTTGATGATGCCAAAAAGGGGATGATAGGTTGTGCTTTTACTATGGACTGTGATGTTTATAACCTAATGAACCTGGTCCTTGATGATTAGTGACTTTAAAAATGGAAAGTGTTCTAACATTGTGTTGATGTTGAGCCGAGTTGAAACAGCACTTATGCTTATGAAAAGCACAGGGTTTGTCATCATCAAAAAGGAGGAATTTTTTGGCCCAAGTGAAGTTTATTTTGATGATTGACAAAGGAACTCAAGCATGAACCATGTCCATACACAGTGTACACAGACACGGGCAGATTCGAGCATAAGGATGCACGTGAAGATATAAGCTTAAGTTGTTATATCTGATATCTCCTGATCGAAAAGGTTGTATAAATGATAAAGAGAAGGACTCTTTACTCGAAGAGAACTTTATCCAAGATAATGGAGGAGTTAGAAGTTGAAGATAACTAGAACTCTTCCACCAAGGAAGAGTATAGCATTGGACCTCTAGTTATTTACAAGATATTCTCACTTTACAGGTACGTACAAACGCTGAAATTAAATGTGAGTTGAGAGCAAAATAGCAAGACATTTTGCAAGCAATTCTTGTGTGATTCAAGTGTGCTAACCTGTAGCTACATGAACAAGATAGAAGAACCAGTTCCAAGTGTTTATCTTTTATTCTAGTTCAAATTGTAGTAGGCGTTTCCAATTTGTACCTTTCAGCTTTATCTAGAAGCAATTGTAATAGGTACTTTGAGTTTTCAAGTTAGAGTTAACTTGAAACTGTCGCAATAGTTAGAGGCCGGTTGCCACAATGGGATTAGAGGTAATCCTTAGGTTTACAAGAGTTTTGTAAATGTTGTTTTGGCTTAGTGATTTAGTGAAGTGTTGGGGAAAATCCTACTGAGTAGTAGGTCATGGTTTTTTCACCTTTTGAGCAGGGTGTTTTTCACGTAAAAATACTTGTGTTCTTTACTTTTCTCATTTATTATTTCCAAAATAGTAGTATAAGGAACACATAGAAGAACCAGGTCCTTCTATAATTTGTGCATGCAAAAATTGTAACTATCTAGACCAAGTGTGTCTAACATCCTGAAACTAGGCAGTTCATCTTTCTCCCTTTCATCCTAATACAATCAGGTCTGTCTATTTCTCTATTTTTCTATATTGTATATTATGTATTTGTATTCCTCTTTGACTTGTTTGCATAGCACTTGAGGTCTTCAGTAAATTGACGATCCTTAAATAAATAAAAAGGCGCTTTAAGTTTCTCTCTTTTTCTTTTTTCCCCGCTTTGAAAAATGTAGTACAATGACCGATCTCAAAGCTTAATATTAGAATTGAAATATAGCATCTAAGGTTGCATTGATCAAGGACACGCGGAAGGATCCCTATGAATTAAATTGAGAAATATTCCTCTAATAAATCCCCTCAAAACTTTTATAGTCAATGAATATGTAGAACTGTGATCAATCAAATATTGCAAAGTCTTACTATTTATTACAGATCATAATTGGACTCTAACAAAATTACAGTCTATACTGACATCATAAGATCTTCAAAGACGATTATTTAGAGCAAAAGTTTCAAAACCCCATATAAAGTGAAAAATAATTAAGTACATTACAACAACCTTCTTTGTTTTTTTGACAAGGAATCACGTAATTCCGGTGAAAATTTGGCTAAGGGGATTGATGATCTATCCAAATGGAAATGAGGAGAATTGAGGCTAAATATTGAAAGTACTTGTAACCTAATTTGTTGCTAAAAGTGAGATATTTTTTACATGGGATTGGAATTGTAGCTAGCCCAATAATTATCTCACTTGGAGTTCTAGCATAGTTATCATAATTATATACTATATTACTTAGGTGCTTCCAGTACCACCAAAGGTTGTTACTTTTTTCACTTTTTCTTCCTACTATATATGAAATGTTAAGTATCCTATATTATCCAATGAATAAGTTGTTGTCACATTGTATAGCGATGAACAATCATCACTTCATGAGCAAGCTTTTAAACTTATAATTGTCCAACATTTATTTTTATAATATATTATCAGAGTCAAATGCATTCTTATTTCTAGAGGTACCCAATTTTGGAACCTTATGATATTTTGACAAGCCTCTAGATGTATATTCTTGACCGTACAAGGAGTGGTAAGTGCTCTATATTGGCGGAAGGAATGAGATATTATTTCTTTTTATATGATTCTTGGCCATTCTTAACTTGTGCATTTATCTTTTTTAGATTGAGTCACGTTCAATGTCCATTTTCTTAACATTGTGCATCATATCCCCATTAATTAATTTTTTTTGTGAAAGAATGCCTTTGAAATGGATAATTTAAAAACATATTTTTAAACTCATTATATTTTTGACAAATACTCTATTTTCTAGTTGAGAATATATGAAAAGGCGGCTTATGGGGATGTTGAATGAACATTTAACTTTTTTTTTAAAGATTTATTAAGTAATTTTAGCTTAATTTTGAAGAAGTTCACGGGTCCTGTGCTTCAAATGAACGCCTAGGACGTTGGACTTATGCCTAGGCGAACGCCTGGAATATCAGGGCTTACGCTCCACGATACTTACATCCTGCCAGAATGTCTCGGTGTGTTTTTAATACGCCTCGCCCAGAATGATTTAGAAGATGTACCTTCTAGGTTGGAAGGTACGTCTACACTCCAGACACAGCCAGCTTGGCCTACACTCCACCACTCAACTTTTGGCCTTACTTCAACGACCATGCTCAACCACAGATGCAGGAACAACCTCCACTAGAGATGCAACTACCACTACTACCCCCACAACAATTCCATGCACCACCACTTTCTCCACCATTGACACCTCCACCCTTGACACCACCACTGGACGACGATGTCCCAAAGGCATAAGGACACAATCCAAACATGCAAGAAACTTTCCTAGAGACGTTGCATCTAATCGACTCTCTAACGATCTCCATTCCAAAAAATATTGAAAAAAGGTACTTGATCATATCCCCACCAAAACTGCAGCAGACCTCCTTGAATATCCGTCGCGACTCTTACTTTGTGGACCTCAACTATGTCATTCCTTTGATCCCAACGATTCCAGCTGTGCCATTACCAGAAGAAAGCCCAACCCTTATCATCTTACCATGCATTTGGAGAAGTCTCTAGCTCCGGGAGGGAGCTCCTCCCTCACGACTCCTAAATCAATGAAGATTCTTCTTTGGAATTTTCGTGAGGCAAATGACCCAGATTTCAGACGTAACTTAAGGTTCCTACTTGATTGGAACAACCCTTCACTTCTTTGCCTAACAGAGATTCGTATGGAGGACCACTCCTCCCTTCTTCAAGACTTTAATTTCACAGACATGGTCCAAGCAGCAGCTCGAGGATACTCTGGCGGTATTGTCATCGTATGGCGTGCTGACGAGCTCATTGTCGACCCATTTGTAATAACTACTCAGGAGATCCACACAAATGTACAGGTAAACATATCTTCTCATTCTTGGTATCTCTCACTAATTACGCTAGTACTCAGTATCACTGTAGAAATTTTTTATTGCAAAATCTAGAATAATTTTTCAGTACCCACACCTCTCCATGGCTGTTATGCAGAGACTTCAATGAAGTCACCTCTAGTACAGACAAGTTTGGAGGGAACTCCGTTAATTTAAATCGAACAACTGCATTAAACAACTGCTTAAACAACCTTAACATGATTGATCAAGGTTTCACGGGGTCAAATTATACTTGGTCTAATAAACATACTGTTAGGAGTAATCTCATTCTAAAGTGACTAGATAAGTTCTACGCTAATGATGCTTGGCTTCACATGTTTGTCGATAGTAGTTTCCTCCATTTACCACGTACTTATTTTGACCTTTGTCCGTTACTACTTAATCTACACAAAGCTACATCAAAGCCTCTACCAACGTTTAGATTAGAAACCATGTGCACCCGAACTTCTCTTCTTCGTAGATGCTAATTGGTCTTCCAATTCGGACTACCCTAATGCATTACAAATTTTACAGACCAGGTAATTAATTGGAATAAGGTGACCTTTGGTAACATTTTTTACAAAACGAAAATTATGTTATCCCGACTTCAGGGCCTGCAAATGAAGGATGTAACTAGGAAGAATAGCTTTTATTACAACCTCAAAAATTCACTCATTACTGATTTTAACCAATTGTTAAAACATGAAGAAGATTATTGGAAGCTAAATCGCGCATCCAATGGCTCAATGAAGGATATGCTAACACTCGCTTCTTCAATCTTACGACCACTCAACGTCGACGACGTAATACAATTCTAGCACTTACTAACTCTGTAGGTTAACTGGACCTTTGATCCCACTGTGTTGGCCCAAGTAAAAGTGTAGTTTTCAAGACTGACAAAAGAACTCAGACATGGACCAGGTCCATCTTGTGAAGCACAGTCATGATCAACCCAAACATGTGAGACGCACGTGAAGGAGATAAATCTAATTTATCAGAAGTAATATCTCCTGATCTGATCGAAAAAGTTGCATATTGGATAAGGAGAGAAAGACTCCTTATACGAAGAGAACTCAGTTTTGAAAGAGGATAGTGTTAGAGTATGAGATCAACTAGAACTCTTCTACCGTAGAAGAGTAGCGTCTGTATCCCAGTCAATCTCTAATTACTAACCTAATAAATATCAGTGTCGTTCTCTTTTACAGGAATGCACATAAGCAGAAGTTAAACGTAAATTGAGAGCAAAATAGCAAGGCAATTTTGCAAGCAATTTATGTGTGATTCAAGTGTGCAATCCTGAAGCTACTTGAACCAGATAGAAGAACCAGTTCCAGGTGTCCATCTTTTATTCTAGTTCAATTGTAGTAGTTTATTTTACATTGTACCTTTCAGCTTTTATAGAAGCAATTGTATTAGGTACTTAGAGTTTTCAAGTTAGAGTTAACTTGAAGTTGTCGCAACAGTTGAGGTTGTGTGCCACAACAGGATTAGAGTTAATCCTAGGTTTACAAAAGAGTTTTTGTAAATGCAGTTTTTGGCTCAGTGATTTTAGAGGAAGTTTGGGAAATACTGAGTAGTAGGTCGCTTTTTTTCACCTTTTGAGCCAGGTGTTTTCCACGTAAAAATCTCTGTGTTCTTTATTTTCTTTACTTATTATTCCGCAAATAGTAGTAGTTGGAACACATAGAAGAACCAAGTCCTTTTATAATCAAGTTAAGCGAAAATTGAGTACCACACAAATCACCCCCCCCCCCTCTTGTGTGGTATTGAGTATAAGACATCAATTGGTATCAGAGCAGATTATCCTTGAAGAGGTTAACACCTTAGGAATAGATCAAGATGAGTGCACCACCTAGAAACTGGGAAGGGCAATCCACTGCTAGGCCCCCACTCTTTAATGGTCAGTATTATTCTTGTCTGAAGAACAGGATGAGAGACCACATCATAGGAGAAGACTATGAACTCTGGGACATAGTCACTGATGGTCCCCTGGCTACTACAAAGAAGAATGTTGAAGGAGTGGACGTGCCAAAGACAAGAGCTGACTGCACTGCTGAAGATTTGAAGAAATGGGAAAAGAATGCCAAGGCCAAGAAATGGCTTGTGTGTGGACAGGGTCCATACGAGTATAGTAGGATTCAAAGTTGTACCATTGCTAAAGAGATATGGGACACTCTGCAAGTGGCTCATGAAGGAACTCCTCAAGTAAAGAGATCAAGAGGAACACTGCTATATTCTCAATATGAGAATTTCACTATGAAGGAAGGAGAAACTATCCAGGAGATGTACACAAGGTTCACAACACTAACAAATGAACTTAAATCTTTTGGGAGAATTATCCTGGAAGAAGACAAGGTTGAGAAAATCTTGACAAGGGTCTTACCAGTAACTTGGAAAAGCAAAATCACTACTATTCAGGAATCAAAGAACATTGCTACTCTCAAGCTGGATGAACTGATTGGAACTCTCACTGCCTATGAACTTAGAAGGAAAACCACGAAAATGGATGCACCCAAGAAGGAAAGGAGTCTGGCTCTCAGAATAGCTGAAGGTGCAGATCTAGAGGATGATGAAATGGGCATGATCACAAGGATTTCAAAAAGTACCTGATGAGAGGAAAGGGTTCTTCAAGAGGTACAACCTTCAACAAACCAAGGGCTCCTGAGAAACAAACCAACGAGGGTTGCTACAAATATGGCAAGAGCGACCACATGATCAAAAATTGCCCTCAGTGGGAAATTGAATGGAAGAAGGAAAGGGCTGAACGAAGGAACAGGAAGAAGGAACAGGTTCAACCCAAAAGGAACAAAGGATCAACGAAGGCTATGGTTGTTGCTTGGGGAGAAATGTCAGATGAGGATTCAGAAGATGAAGCTGGAGATGAACAAGCACTTATGGCCATCAGAGAATCAGATGATGAACAAGAGGTCCAAGTGAAGGGAAGTAGCCAAATATGGTACATGGATAGTGGCTACTCAAAACATATGACTGGAAGCAAGAACCAGTTTCTTTCACTTGAGGACTTAAAAAGAGGTAATGTCTCCTTTGGAAATGGGAAGAAAGGTGAGATTATTGGGGTTGGAAAGGTAGGTAAGACAGACTCACATTCCATTGAGAATGTCTACTTGATAGATGACTTGAAATATAGCCTAATCAGTGTATCACAACTGTGTGACAGAGGTAACCTTGTAGCATTTACCTCTACCAAATGCTTTGTGATTAATCTTACCACTGACAAGATTGTTTTGCAGGGAAAAAGAGTTAACAATATTTACATTGTAGATTTGTCCACTCTTTCAGAAAATGAACTCACTTGCTTGAGTGTGTTGGACAATGATCCCCTCCTGTGGCACAAAAAGACTTGGTCATGCAAGTCTGAATCAACTCAACAAATGAGTCTCCAAGGACCTGGTAATAGGGTTACCTAACATCAAGTTCAAGGAAGACAAAGTTTGTGAGGCTTGTGCAAGGGGGAAGCAGGTAAGATCATCTTTTAAAAGTAAGAAAATGGTAAGCACAACCAGGACGATGAAACTTGTTCATGTGGATCTCTATGGTCCAATGAGAACATTGAGCAGAGATGGTAAGAAATATGTGATGGTACTTGTTGATGATTATTCCAGGTTTACTTAGGTACTGTTTTTAACATCTAAGGATGAAGCATTTGACATGTTTATTGCCTTTGTTAGAAAAACTCAGAAACAACTAGGTAATCAACTTGCATCAATCAGGTCTGATCATGGAACTGAATTTGAAAATGCTAAGTTTGCTGAATTTTGTGATGAGCATGGTATAGATCATAATTTTTCTGCCCCTAGGACTCCTCAACAAAATGGATTAGTTGCAAGAAAGAATAGGACTCTTGAAGATATGGCTAGGACTATGCTTCTTTCTAGTAAACTGCCCCATAGCTTCTGGGCAGAGGCTGTAAATACTGCATGTTACATCATTAATAGATGCATGACTAGACCTCTTGTAGAGAAGACTCTCTATGAGTTACTTAAAGGGAGAAAACCAAATATATCCCATCT
>NW_017682751.1:3827-9360 GCF_001879085.1 Nicotiana attenuata | reverse complement strand
AGGGAAGCCTACATTAGTGCATACTTAAATAAGGGGCAAGCATATGGTACCTAAAGCTGGACTTATGACCTTCTTTGTGAGAGAAATGAGTGAAAAAAAATCCATCAACCTCGGGTTGTGTGTCATTACTCTAAAAAGTGAGGTTCGCTTAGGGAGAGTTGAGGATGTGTGAGTTTGGGTTCCACAAAGACCAAGGTATTTGAGAAAAGCGCCTTGATGAAATGAGTCAACCCTTGATGCTCTCGTGTCACATTCGATCCATAGTTCTTAAAAGACTACAAATGTGTTAATGATGCATTCGTATTGAGGGCAATTGTTAGTCCCAATTGATGCGTGATGAGGCTTCCTTAGGATAAGCTTGGATGTTTCCTTTTTAGGGGTGGGTCTTCTTTTATTTTCTTGAGGACAAGCAAAGGTTTAAGTTTGGGGGAGTTGATAACTGTGATTTTAACACGTTTTATGCCCATACTTGCCTATGCTTTATGTATGAATTGTCATAAAATAGACCCAGAATGCTTACAAAGTGCGCTTGATTGCAAGTTTGAGCGACAAGATGACAAAAGTCAAAAATCGTCTTGAAACGGAGTGAAACCTGCTCAAGTGTCAAAAATCATTGAAGTAGGGACAAAAGGACCTAGCGCGGACCGCACTGATTTGTTGCGCGGCCGCCCTAGGAGATTCAGAGAGCATCCATTTCAGGGGTTTCCATGCGCGGTAAGCGCTCTTTTCTACGCGGTCAGCGCTGGTGTCCACGCGGTCGCGCTTCATTGTTGTGCGGTCCGCGCCCATTAGCCTGCGCGGCCGCGCTACCTCTTTGTGCGGTCCGCGTCCCCAGCTTCAGAAGTGAATGATCGAAGGCCAAGACCCCTACGCGGCCGCGCTGCACTTCTGCGCGGTCCGCGCTAGCCCCGCAGGGGTATTTTTGTCCAGTTTTTCTAGCCTAGTATAAATAGAATATTTTATTATTTCTAGGTTAAGTTTTAGATATCTGACAGCAACAACACTCGTGAGACTCAAGTTTTAGCCTATTTTGGGCATTTTCATCATGTTTTATCGTGGATTCTTGTAGATTAACATTCTAGTTAATTAATATGTTGATTTTATCTACTACTTCTTCAATTTCTGTTTCTATTATGGCTAGCTAAACCCATTAGCTAGGGTTGTGGCTCAACCCTAGTGTGGGTAATTAATGGGTGTGATTGTTTAATGCTTGAATGATGTTGGGTGTTTGATATTTGGGTTAATTTTATGTTTTAACTAGGATTTGGTGGTTGCAAACACTAAGTCTAGCTTAGTGGGTCTTGACTCTTCTTGAGAAAGAGTGTCTATGACTCCAAAATTAACCCAACAAGGAATTGGGATGGACCCATGAGAATGGTAGTCCAAATTAATGGGTAAAACCTCGAGAGAGTAATTACCCAACTTGAACGCTAAGTTGCTTGGCTTGTTAGCCTACCCAATTGGTCTCGAGAGAGTCACTTGGGCAAAATCACTCTTTCTACCGAGAGGTGTGAGAGTGAGTGCAATCGTGCAACGGTTATAGCATAAGCCCCATAATCATCATTCTTGTATTAGGAATCTCTACCCGTTAGTTGACCACCTAGGTAAATGCCACGACCCTAGTGCCTTTCTCTATCTTGCATACAACCTAGAATTAATATCTTAGCATAATTTAGTTATAATTAGTAGTTGTTAAATTGTAGTTGATAATCATAAAAACCCAAAAATGATAGAAGATCAATTAGAAGCAAACACGCATTTCTAGGCTAAGCAAATATCCAACTCCCTTTCTAGCTCCCTGTGGAAATTGACCCCGATACCACTATTGGGTAAAAGTATTAGCGCCCACTCTTCCTAAGGTTGAGTCCGCTGCGCGATTCACTTACCTAGTCGTAGGGACTAGGTGCCGTCACGACATGTTCACGGAGGGCGAACTGGGGTCGTGACAAGTTGGTATCAGAGCTCTAGGTTCATAGGAGTCACAGATCACAAGCCGGTTTATTAGAGTCTCGTGGATCGGTACGGAGACGTCTGTACTTATCTGCGAGAGGCTACATAACCGTTAGGAAAATTCCACTTCATTTGATTTCCCTATTGTGCGAGATTTTTGACATCTACAATCGTAAACCTCTGTCTTCTACTCTCTCACAGATGGTGAGGACGCGTACTACCCGAGGTGATCAGGCACCCGCGCCCCCTGCTGCAGCCATCGGAGGTCGGGGTCGGGGAAGAGTTCGAGGACGCGCACGTGGTGCAGCGAGAGCACTTGCGCGAACTGCCGCCGAGGTACCACCGGCAGATCCAGCCGAAGCCCAGGCACCTGACACGCCTACTGCTACTACTACTCCAGCCCTTCAGGAGACTTTGGCACAGTTCATGAGCATGTTCACCACTTTGGCTCAGGCAGGATTGCTTCCCCTTGCTGCCGCCACATTCCAGGCCGGGGGAGGAGCACAGACTCCCGCGACCCCGCACTCCTGAGCAGCGAGCGCATGTTGAGCAGTTCCCAGAGATTATTCCTGTGCCGCCTGCGGCACCAGTTCAGCCTGAGGGCATGGCAGCGGCTTCCGAGCAGGAGCAGATGGGACTAGAGAGGTTCAAGAAGTATGATCCTCCGGTGTTCAGTGGATTAGCATCAGACGATGCCTTGGGGTTTCTTGATGAGTGTTACCGTATTCTCCGTACTATGGGTATCTCTGGATCGAGCGGGGTTTCTTTCAATACTTTCCAGCTTCGAGGAGCCGCCTATGATTGGTAGCGCACCTATGAGTTAGACAGCCCAGACGAGGCAGCTTCACTGACTTGGACCCAGTTTTCAGATATGTTTCTGAGAGAGTTTGTTCCTCAGAGCCTCAGGGATGCATGGCGCGCGGAGTTTGAGCATTTGCGCCAGGGTGCTATGACCGTCTCGGAGTATGCTGTCCGTTACACCAGTTTGGCTAGACATGCCTCAGCCTTGGTTTCTGCTGTTCGCGAGAAGGTTCGCCGGTTCATTGAGGGTCTTATTCCTAGCATCAGGTCTAGCATGGCCCGTGAGTTGGAGATGGATATTCCGTATCAGCAGGTGGTGAACATTGCTAGGAGGATAGAGGGTATGCATGCTAGAGAGAGAGGGGGCAGGCAGGGTCATGAGAGAGAGAGCAGCCGAGATCAGGAGAGAGAGCTTGAGGAGGCGAGGAGGCCTCGTAGACCAGTGAGATATACTGGTCCTTACTTTGGAGGCAGGGTGCGTCATGGTAGAGGTTTTGCGGGTCAGCCAGTTCAGTTCGCGCTTCAGGCTTTGCATGGTGACTCAGGTGTTCATGGGTCTCGGAGTACCCGTATCGCACAGTTCCCACCGCCTCTTCAGCAGAGAGGGTGCTTTGAGTGTGGAGATACTAGCCACATGGTGAGAGATTGTCCCAGACTTCGGACCGGTGTGTCCCAGCGAGGTAGTTCAGGCAGGTAGAGGGCGCCCAAGAGGGGGAGGCCCGGCTCGTTGATGTGTTTCATATAGTAGGCTTGAGGCCGGTGCGCCAGTTGAATGTCATTCAGGTACGGATTCGGTTTGTTATAGGGGGCACTATCCGTAGTTTATCATAGTTCTGCTTATCGGGGTGAGCTCCCTCATTTGTTGATTCCAGTTATGGGTGCATTTCATGATTTGCACTATGTTTATGTGATTATCCCGTTGGTAGGTTTTATGAGTGATAGCCGTGTCTATCGTCCATTTCTAGCTGTTGTCGAGAATTATGAGGCTAGTAGTAAATTCATGTTGTCTGTTTCGGTAGGTTTGATGTGATCACTGAGTATTATTGGTTACGAGCTGTGATTTCTATGCTCCACCGGTGTGGGAGCCAGCCTGTGTTGTAACTATAGACGGAATTGATCTAGTGAGAGTCTCTAGATGGGTTGATGTGTGCCCTATTTGTGATTCAGTAATGAGGGCGGGACCCTCGTGATTTCAGGTGATTTGATATGTTGAGACCGGGTGGTGTACTGCGGTGAGAAGTTATATCAGTATAAGACCCTTGTGAGTCTTTTATATGCTTTCATTCCTTCCTGTTGGATGTTTTTGTAGATTTGTTTTTTAGAAGAATTTGTGCTAGTTCGACTTGTTTGATAGTCCCCTTATGTGTTTTCCCTTCCCATATTTGTTCATTTTGTTCTATGCTTCTTGAGTTTTAGCTTGTGGGGTGTGTACTCGTTGGTGTTGGCTGAGATTTGGTTATTCGGGTGTTTTGTTATGCGGTTTTCGTGGTTACTGTATCATCGCCAGTGTTGTTTGAAAAGAGTTCCTGTTGAATATGAGGCTTATGGCCGGAACGGATTTGATCTCAGGCAAGTATTGCTATCAGAAATGATATTGTGGGCCTATGGGTGATGTGTCATGTTGTGTGGTTGTACCCTGTGTGTGTTGGCTTGTATTGAAATAGCTGGTTGAGACTGAAGCCGGACATGGATTTAGGATCGGGTCTTTTGGAAACAGATGGAAGGTGAGAATCCTGGCTTGAAGGCCTATTGGTATTGCTAGAAAGGTTAAATTTCAGTTGAGATGGTGTCGCCAGGCTTAAGTGGATTGGGGTGACGTGGGATCACCTGCGGATGTATGTTGGAAGTGCGCACTGAGTGACTTGAAGACTTCAGGTGTGTTCTCTATGCTCGTTCGAGGACGAACGAATGTTTAAGTGTGGGAGGATGTAACGACCCGACCGGTCGTTTTTAGAATTCACGCCCCGATCCCCTATTAACTGCTTCCTCTAAGTTCATTTCTGCTATTTTGGTTTGCTGGGATGTTCGGTGTTGAGTTTCGGAGAGTTTTGGGGCATTTAGTCCCTAAATGAGAGCTTATGTGTTGAAAAATTGTCCGTAGTCAGAACTGTGTGAAGACGGCCTCGGAATGGAAATATGATGTTTCCTTTAGCTCCGTTAGGTGATTTCGGGGTTGGGTGCATGTTCGGAATGTATTTTGGAGGTTCCTAGCTAATTTAGGCTTGAAATGCCGAAGTTTGAATTTTTGAAGTTTCCGATCCGATAGTGAGAATTTGATCCGAGTGCCGGAATAGAATTCCGGAAGTTGCAGTAGCTCCGTCATGCCATTTGGGACATGTGTGCAAAATTTCAGGTCATTCGGACGTGTTTTGGTTAGGTTTTTGATCGAAAGCGTGTTTTGATGAAATTTGAAGTTCTTAGGCTCAAATCCTTGTTTAATTCGAGTTTCCGGCGTCGTTTTAGGTGGTTTAAGGATTGGTACGAGTTTGAATGGTGTTATAGGATATGTCCGTAGGTTTGGTTGAGGTCCCGGGGGCCTCGGGTGTGTTTCGGATGGGCTACGGGTTATTTTCTTCCATTTTTGAACTGCTGAAACTGCTGCTTCTGATACCCTCCTACGCGATCGCGAAGCATCTCCCACGATCGCGATGCCCTACCTTGCCCACCTGGATATTTCCTCATCGCGTTCGCATAACTCCTCTCGCGTTCGCGAAGCCCAGTTCATTTCCTCTTCGCGTTCGCATAGACGACCTCGCGTTCGCGTACCTCTGCTATGTCCGCT
>NW_017682751.1:0-2225 GCF_001879085.1 Nicotiana attenuata | reverse complement strand
ACAGTTATTT
This sequence comes from Nicotiana attenuata, assembly GCF_001879085.1. NCBI lineage: Eukaryota > Viridiplantae > Streptophyta > Magnoliopsida > Solanales > Solanaceae > Nicotiana > Nicotiana attenuata. Next base: position 2,215 of record NW_017682751.1, on the reverse strand, counting down.
TCCTTGTACGTTAGTTGTACCGTCTTTTGGTGAACGGAATCTCTGGAGTTGATTCTCTTGCTTTGTTCCTGTATATATTGTCATTTGTTGATATTGTGATGCACGAGGTTTCTGCCGTGCGGTTGTTGGTACAGTGATGCACGAGGTTTCTGCCGTGCGATTGTTGTTGAAGGGTTGCACGAGGTCTTTGCCGTGCTATTGTTGTTATTGATGTTTTGCACATGCGGCGTAATAAGGCGGGATATGTTATATGCTTATATGTGGGTTGCGCATGTGGCGGAATAAGGTGGGAACATTGTGATGCACGTGTGGCGAAATAAGGCGGTGCTTATTATGTTATTAATTGCACACGTGGCAAAATAAGGTGGGCTATGTCAGGGGATGATTGTAGAGAATTGTGATGGCCTGTGGAGGCATTCCTATTTGTTTAATAATATGATTGTGGGTTGCTTACCGGTATGAGCTTTATCGCTTGGAAGTTGTGAGAAAACATCGTACGTGCGATCCGTTCTCCTTTTCATGTTTACTAGCTGGTAGAATTTTGTTAGAAACATTTGCACAAGCATACACGTAGCTGAACACCCCTATTAGAGGTGAATTCCTCCTGATTTTGCTAAGGGTGGAGGTACGCCCTCGTTTATCCATTATATTTGTGAGACTGGCCCTAGTTAGCCAGTTAGTTGTCGGTATGACCATGAGATTGATGGGGCACAGGATGCCAATTGTTAGATTTCAAATGCTGGGTCTTCGCGAGTTGTGGTTTGTCCGAGACTTGGCGAGATTGTGGAAAGAGTTGGATAAGACCTTTGTGAACATCATCGTAGGATATGAGTTATTGACTTGTTTTTTTTCCATTGTTGTGTTGTGGCCTTAGGATTTGGATTGTGATTCTACCGTCATTTCCTATCCTCATTTATTATATTCTCGTTGTTACTTGTTGTATTTTTCCCTTATTGTGAATTGTAGCATTCTTGATCATTTATGCAGTCTTTACATATTTATATGTCATTTCCATTGTTCCTATGATTATACTGTTTATTGACTGGTAGGTGCCTTGACTGTTCCTCGTCATTACTCCACCGAGGTTAGTCTTGATACTTATTGGGCACCGCCGTGGTGTGCTCATGCTACTCTTCTGCACATTTTTGTTGTGCAGATACAGGTATTCCCACTCAGTTCTGTCAGCCTTGGAAGGAGGCGTAACGGTAGAGACTTCGAGGTATATCTGATGCATCCGCGGACCGAGGAGTCCCTTTCCAGTTTTCTGTAATAAGTATAGCTCTTCCAGCATTTCTCCTTTGTAAAGATATTCTTGAGTCAGAGCCTCTTATGTATCCCTTAGCTTGTGATTTGTGAGTTTCCGGGTTTTGGGAATTGTTTTAGACTTGTGATATTGAGTTGTACTTGCCATGCGACATTCAGTACAGTTTCCTTTAGATATATGATTTGATTTTCTCTAATTTTCCGCAATTATTATATTTCCGCAAATGTTAGGCTTACCTGGTCATGGGGACCAGGTGCCATCATGACATGTTCACGGTTGGTGAACTAGGGTCGTGACAAGTTGGTATCAGAGCTCTAGGTTCAAAGGAGTCACAGATCACAAGCCGGTTTATTAGAGTCTCGTGGATCGGTGCGGAGACGTCTGTACTTATCTGCGAGAGGCTATGTAACCGTTAGGAAAATTCCACTTCATTTGATTTCCCTGTCGTGCGAGATTTTTGACATCTACAATCCTAAACCTCTGTCTTCTACTCTCTCACAAATGGTGAGGACGCGTACTACCCGAGGTGATCAGGCACCCGCGCCCCCTGTTGCAGCCGTCGGAGGTCGGGGCCGGGGTAGAGTTCGAGGAAGTGCACGTGGTGCAGCGAGAGCACCTGCGCGAACTGCCGCTGAGGTACCACCAGCAGATCCAGCCGGAGCCCAGGCACCTGACACGCCTACTGCTACTACTACTCCAGCCCTTCAGGAGACTTTGGCACAGTTCATGAGTATGTACACCACTTTGGCTCAAGCAGGATTGCTTCCCCTTGCTGCAGCCACATCCCAGGCCGGGGGAGGAGCACAGACTCCCGCCGCCCGCACTCCTGAGCAGCGAGCGCATGTTGAGCAGGTCCCAGAGATTATTCCTGCGCCGCCTGCGGCACCAGTTCAGCCCGAGGGCATGGCAGCGGCTTCCGAGCAGGAGCAGATGAGACTAGAGAGGTTCAAG
>NW_017682750.1:3855-9361 GCF_001879085.1 Nicotiana attenuata | reverse complement strand
GCTTAGCAGTCTTGGGTGGATGTTGGTGACCATGCCGAATCTAGGGACCTTGTGCCTCATATTTCTGTAAGAAAAATAACGGTTAGGCCCTTAACCCCCCACCAGACTTTACTATTAATACCAACAATTAGCATGAAGCATTTAGTTCTCCAAATAAATGCACAGAACGTGACGACGTCCGTTCTGGGTTTAGGAAAACCCAGTGGACTTTGGACAAGGCTATCTTAAAGGATCATTATATGGACAACATAAATGATCCGGCTAGGTTTGACCATGATGCATGCACAATTTGAACAGAGTAAGGTTTCTATGGGGTTTTAGACTGGTACCCTTGGGCGGACAACTCAAGGGGGAAGGCTCGGAACTGTCGACTGCACCGCTGATCGACTAGTTTTACCGCAAATATGCCTTTCCGAATTTAGGGGGTAATGATATAGGAAGAGCGCAACCAACTCATTATAAGCGTTGCTATAGTATTTGTTTGAGCACGAGTGGAATATGATGTTAAGCATGATTGTGAAATAATAAAAAGCATGTTGACATGTATTTGCACATTAAGAAAGCGATAAATACAGCAGTTTCATAATATAAAGCAATAAAGGAAAGGAAACAAGGAAGATATGTCAGTTTTGCTTCTAAAGAAGAAACTAAATACTTAAAGTAAATAAACAGATAATCACACATAGGGAGAGGTACAAATTAACAAAACAATCTGAAATGGTAAAAGCCTAAAAATCCCAGCAGAGTCGCCATGCTGTCGCGCCCCCCTTTTCTCTCTTTGCATCGGAAAATTGGGTTTATGACATTTTGGGTATAGGATAACTCATTCCTTTTGGGAACTGAGTTTTGTATTTGAAGAGTCGCCACCTAATGATTTAAGGTGCATTAGGACACCTATGAAGTTCACTTCTAAGTTTGTTTGATAACTAGAGATAGGGTAAGGGCTTGAAATTATCCTAAGGGGAAGGTGTTAGACACCCCTCAGGATCCACTAGTGTGGTTCTCGGCCAGATAGTTTTTTGTGAATTTGTGCAATTACAAGTAAACACATAAGGCTCAAAGAGGGGATTTTAATACACAAGTGTTTGGAAATGATAAAAGTAAAACAAAGTTCGAAAGAGTTATAACTAAGCATTCTAAAGAATATAAAGGGGTCCTAGGTTTATTAATAATATGGATCACATCAATGCAATACCCGGTAATCACTCCTCTAAAGAGGGGCTACACGTGGCATTAGCGCACCGGTCATCATATCCATACCTACCCTTCCCACCCCGTCGAGGTACTGAAGCGCGGATTGGTCTCGTCCACTATTGCATGCTATTACCCGTCCCATTCCTATCAGTCCCGGAGGAACTTAGGACTACTATTCCTAAAGATGAGGGATATTAGGCTGACTTTGAGGTTTCAAAAGGTGAAAAAGCTAATGCGACATACAAAAACACATAGGACTGCACGTTAAGGGGAAGCACGTAAACAACTAAGTGGCTCATGTATACCTCCTCAAGCAAAGCACATAAATAGCATGACTCCAACACAATCAGGGTCTGGATCCAAAGTGCTAAGGCAAGGGGAGTTTAAGTTGTTGAAGCAGACCAATTTATTACATAACTTAGATAATAAGTCCGAATCAGGCCTGCCTGCTGGTTGTAGCAATTACTGATTAACAAAGGCAGGTTCAATTTTATTATTGTTATCACCTAAGGCTAGCCAAGGTGTTTAGGCGAGATCCTATAAACATGGTATCTACTACTGATTCAGAATGTGGTAAAGTAGTAACGATTAAAACGAGCGATTTGAGATCCTATAGGCATGCTTTCTAAATCGTATTAACAAAAAGAGAGAGAGTCGTTGAGAATTAGTTCAGAACAGTGAGATTTGAATTGATTTTATACTAGACTGGTTTCAGATTTTATAGACATTGGTATCTAGTATTGCTGATTTTAATTCCTGTAGACATGATACCTAGTATTGTTGATTTTAATTCCTATAGACATGAAATCTAGTTGAACGTGAAACGAAGCAGGCAGGATTTATTTGAAATTCCTATAGGCATGATTTTTATGAAAAGGTACTGATTTACTGGACAGGATGCCAGGTTATAACCAATTAGATCCTAAGAGCATGGTGTCTAAGTGTGGTAATAAACATGCAATATTTAAGACAAATCCTATAGGCATGTTATCTAAATGCATAATTTAAAACAGGTCCTATAGACAGGTTCTCTAAATGTAGAGTTAAACATGCAGACTTTAAAGACAAGTCCTATAGGCATATTTTCTAAATACTGAGTTAATCGTACATAAAACAGGTCCTATATGCATGTTCCCTACCCTTTTAATAGTTAGGCATGCATAATTTCCCAACCCTTTTTCACTAACCAACCCCTAAATGTTTACAAATTATTACACACCAATTGCTGAATTACATCAAAAAATGTAAATTAAGCAATTACAACCATAGGAAGCCTCATTCTGACTTCCTCTCTGAGATATGGAACAAAACACCTCAAATGCCGCTTGTTTCAAAGCCTTTCTAAGACCTGGGTGTGTCAAAGTTCCCTAAGGGTCTCAAGGGACCCCGGGCAGTGCTTACACCCAAGTTTGCATAACCAAATAGAGATGTGTGCAGTGTGGAAGGGCCATCCCTTATGTGTCCAAGTTTAGAGGGAGCCCATGGGTCCCAAGGCAAGGCTCACACAAGAGGGGCAGAACCTAAGTCTAAGAGTATAGTGGAAGTGCAGAAACAAAGATTTAAAACTGAGTGGAGAATAGAGAGGGGTAAGGGTGAAAAACAGTAATAGTAAACCTAACAATCAGCATTTTCATACAAAGGGGTCAGGGGTTTGGGAATACATTGCAGGGAGCATATGACCCTAGCTAGGGTCAGGTTTGGACATGCACAACAATAGATGGTGCTGGCATACCCACGAACCAGCCAGAGAATACAACACATAGAGGGGATATGAAGGTTATGACCCTAGGGAGGGTAAGGTTTGGGTTATGCACAACAATGTCTAATATGGGGGTTTGGGATTCATAAGTCATAATAAGTGACTGACAGAGTTCATACATAAGAAAACATTAATTCAGAAGAAAAAGGGGCAGATTACAGCATGCTCAGTAATGGAACTTGATTAAACACAAGCACGAAATAGGCAAGAGTGAAGGAGATAGTAAAGAAACATGTTGTTGTTAGTGCTGGAAAATTAATTAGAACATACCAGTAAAGAAGCAAATGCAGAAAGAAAAGTAATCAAATTTCCACAGCCTAGCCTTGGCTTTCAGCCGGCTAGACATGGCAGCAACACAAGTAGTAACAAAGAAAAAGAGAGAGAGTTTTGAGTGAAGTGTGTGTTTTGAACTCAAGTGTTTCGTTCCTTGTGTTTGTATGTTTGAAAGAAGAGGGGTGCAGGGTGTTTATAGCTTTTTTGAAAACGAGTGAAGGAGGGTAATAAGTAAAGTTTTAATAAAAAAATAGAAACAATCTCCAGTCAGAATCAATTACCCAAGTGACTTCCTTTAATTAAGGAATCACTGTTTAACGGGTAGTAACAGATTCAAATAAGGAAAGAAATCAGCTTAGAGACAGACTGATTATTGCCATAAAAGGAGTAGTAAAAACATTAAGTAAGTAATCAAGTCTAAGTACAGAAATATGCTTATTTTGGAAATAGATTCAGCAAGGTAAATGTTACAATAATGGGAAAAGAATCAATCAATTTTGAACGGGCGAGTGAAATCAGGGTTCATAAAATGGGAAACTTTAGAAATCAGTCACAAAATCAAGGAAGAAACTTCAGCATATAAATAAAGTGAACAAGGTCATCAGACATGCGAGGCCAAGCTCATCGACAAAATCACAAACGGGCAGTAGTGGCAGAAATAAACTGGGGTTCTGTAGTAAAGCAAATATTTGAAGCATAGTTAATCAAGTAGGTCAAGTCACATTGAATCGGCAGGGAAGAAAACAGAGCATCAGAAACATGCAAAGGTTTCACAGTAGCAGGCGAGGAAACCCTTTGAAAAGTTAGGGTTTCAACCCTAGTCGAGTTGCAAGATAGCAAAAAACCAGACTCGGTTGGTGTTGAAAAACCCTAATTTTGGGTTCATTCGAGTTTTGAGAATATTTGTTGTGTGATTTACTTGTTCATCATCTTTGAATTCGATTGGTTTCAAAAACCCTAGTTTCTTTAGGGCCTATTCGGGCTTCTAAAGCTGCTTCATCTGTTTCTTTATGTGATTTGGTTTCTTGCAATCATTGAAACTCGAATGTACATTTTCAGAAGGGCCTTTACTTGACCCTTTGCGTGCTTCTGATACCCTATTACTAAGTTAACGAAGTTGACCTAGGTGACTACCATGTTTCCATGTTCACAATCTACTGACTATGTGATTGTTATTGCATGCTACTTCTCTTTGCCATAGTTTGGCCTCGCATGTTTATGTACTCTATTTATATGCTGAATCCCCTTTTTGAATGACCTCCAATTATGGACTGATTTCAAACCATTCCTTGTGAGATTTTGATTGCACTCGTGTTAAGTAATTGATTTTTTCCTTGTTTCACCTTACTGATTTCCCTGTTTCTTGGTCTAATTTGAACACTTTCCTTTGAACCTTTGATCCCTACCTTTTCTACTCAATTTGATTGATTCCATTACCTTGGTTCCATTGGTACTCGATTCTTTCCGATATTTCCTCGATTAGGATCTGATGAACCTAGTCTCTATTACATACTAAGTACTTGTACTATGCTGAAAATATTTTCTTATTGGTTATATTCAGCCTTATGTGATTTCTTTCCTTATTTAATATTTGCATTGTTACCGTTTAATTCTACTCCTTAATTGAAGGAAGTCCTTATACTTATGTGATTTTAATTAGTACATAGTTTCCATAATTACTGCTAAACTATGATTCTTGCCTTATTTTCCACCTGTTTTCAAACTATAAATACCTTGCCCTTTCATTAGCACACAAACGAACATTCTTAGTTCTGAACTCTCTCTTACACTAAAAAGAACACTCTCTCTTGCTCTACTGCTTTTACTGTGTCTTGTTTAGCTGGATGAAAATCAAAGCTATACTTCAAAAAGTCCTGCTACCTTTCTTTACTACATTTGCTTCTTTGAACTGGTATGTTCTAGTTAAGATTTCAGCATCAACAACAACATGGTTACTTAATGTTCTTGCATTCTTGTCTGCCTATGGCTTCACTACTTTATTTAGCATGCTACAATTTCTTTTCTCCTGTTCTGAATCAATGTATTATGAATCCTAAATCCCTACCCCAATGTGTTTGATAATTATGATTTGTTTAGGGCATGACAACATCAAATATTGCTGAGCATGATTCAAACTTTGTCCTTCTAGGATCATAACCTCTATGCCACCTTTACTATGTTGTGTGCTCTGGTTGTATTACTAAGCATGACACGACGACCCCTAACTTGTCTGTGCATCGCCTCGTAATAGTACCTATGACCTAGTATATACGTCCTTCG
>NW_017682750.1:0-544 GCF_001879085.1 Nicotiana attenuata | reverse complement strand
AGTCGTCCAACGGGGAGGACTACGTCAACTTTCGAACTGTATTGTCTAATTTGCTACTTCAACTTTGGCTCGTGGAGCATTTACAAAAGGGTGAATACCGACAAGATTTTCAGCGAAGGAACTGGGACGATCATATCGCTTTCCACCACCGAAAGCGAATGAATTATATCCCTGATATGTTTGCTCAGCTAGAGGATGCCAATGGATAGTTCAAGCTATTTGATAATTTGACCGAGGAGCAAGTACAATGGATGTTCGAATGGTTTCCGACCGAAGAATTTATCGCCCGATCCAGAGACACACCTTTTCTGATATTGATCGGTCTGAGAGGAACATACCCTTACGTCCCTCTCCGAGTTATGAGGCAAGCTGGTAGGAAGCAGGTTGTACCCACGGTCGACAAGATGAGTCACTTCCAGACTAACTTACAGGATGATGATAGCCCTTACAAGTGCCAAGCTCAGTATATGTGGCACTGCAAGATCGTCATGGGGGAGGGATACCATCGAGCCAGATAGATACCACGCCGGTTGTACCTCCCTAC
>NW_017682749.1:0-9361 GCF_001879085.1 Nicotiana attenuata | reverse complement strand
GATCGCCTCATACTGCATCTGCATGGCTGAAAGATCGCCTCATACTACATCTGCATGGCTGAAAGATCGCCTCATACTGCATCTGCATGGCTGAAGATCGCCTCGTACTACATCTCATGGGCTCAAAGATCGCCAAATACTGCATCTCATGGGCTGAAAGATTGCCAAATTATCCAAAGGCATCATCGTTCGGAGGCACCATCTTCATAGCTCGAAAACACCATGTCATGGCCTAAGGACCCCCTTTAATCCTTTTGCATATCATTATTCAAAGGCATCATGGTTCAGAGGCACCATTTTCATAGCCCGAGAGCATCATTTCATATCCTTTGAATCCTTTATTATGCGCTTCATGGCCCAGGACACCATGGTCTAAAGACGTCATCCTAACCGTCCAAAGACAACATTCATGGTCCGACGGGAATTTGCATCATGTCTAAATTTACGCACAATATATGTTTTGTATTACTTATTTGGGTTTTATCTTACATCGGCATTCCATAGTTTACCATCAAATGAGAGAAGGTAAAACCAATTTTTTGAAGTGACTTCATCAACTCCAAAATCCAACGGTATAGGCAATGTTGACTTGTTTTTCTTGTAACGGTCTTCCTTATCCTTCTACAGGAATTGGAAAAACATTATATACATACATAATCATTGATAAAACCATATCATATAGATCAGAAAAAGTAACTTACTTTTGATCATGTCACACTCGATTCCCCTGTCTTGGTTCGTGATGGCACATAGTCTTAAGGACTAGGTAAGCCTACTATTTATGGAATAACAATAATAATAAATGACATCTAAAATTCTTTTGAAATGAATTCTTTATACAATAAACATATTCCCAAAACCCGGTAGTACAAGTCATAAGCTCTACAGAGTTTCGCTAGAACTTCTAAACACAACTGTATGGAAATAAGTACAACAATGTGAATATAAAATAAGAAGGTGACTCTGAAGCCTGCGAATGCAGCAACAGGTTTACCTTGAGTCCTCTCAGCAACGGCCCGCACAGCTACAAACGAATAATACCTGTGCCTGTACAAAAAAATATGCAGAAGAGTAGCATGAGCACACCACAGTGGTGCCCAGTAGGTATCAATACTAACCTCGGTGGAGTAGTGACGAGGAACAGTCAAGACACCTACTAGTCCAATAAACTGAACAAATAAAAGCATAGGAACAACGGAACATGATGTATATATAATGGCTACACGATATGGTTAACAATACAACAATCACAATATGGAAGAAAATAGCAGGTGACAATGGAAACACCGTAATAATGACATAAAAGAGTGAGCAGAAACACAAACCAAGATCTTAAATCACAATTGAAGTAAAGGCCAGTAATAACTCAGAAACTACGATAGTTTTCATATCAGGTCTTAGCCCACAACTTCATAAAGTTTCGGAACCTCGAACAGGATTACCGCTTACGGGTCTCAATACCTGAACCCTAACACTTGGCATCTTGTGGCCTCATCACACCTCATGATCATACTGACAACTCACTGATTAACTAGAGCCACTCTCACGCATATGACAAGCAAACGAGGGTGTACCTCCATACTCAACAATATCAGGAGAGTTTCTTAACCAATAGGAGCATTTAAGTATGTGTATACTTGTGCAAGTGTTCTAACATAGATTATTCCAGCTAAGAACGTACGGAAAGGATGGACAACACATAAGGCGTTTTCTCACAATTTTCACGAGGTAAAACTCATACAGGTAAACGTACCATATCACAACATCAACAACAAGATTGCCCCCAGGCCATCACAAAGTATCACAATCAATCCCTGACATAGCCCACCTTGTCTTGCCACGTGTGCGATAATAACATAATAAGTGCCCGCCTTGTTTCGCCACACGTGCATCATAATGTTCCCACCTTGTCCCGCCACATGCGCAACCCACATATAAACATATATATATATATATATCCCCCTTATCACGCCGCATGTGCAATATACCAATAGTAGCAATAGCACGGCAGAAACCTCGTGCAACCCCATAACAACAACCGCACGGTAGAGACCTCGTGCAACTTTATAATAACAACCGAACGGCAGAAACCTCGTACACCAACACAACCAGTACAACAACAACAATGACAGTAATACAAAGTACAATGAGTGAATCCACTCCAAAACATTTATTCACAAGGAAACGATAGGAACAGTTCACAAGGAATAACCACAGTAAGGAAAACGAAGGGGCATAAAGGGAACAGTTCAACAAAAGGGGAAAATCTAACATATAGTAACGACCCCACAATATACTAGTCAATAACAAGGAAATCAACACGAGTCCAGTATTCCCAAATAAAGGCAAGTCAACAAAGATATAGGTTACCTAAAATCCTTTTAAGGTTGGAAATTTATGAGGATATTCGACAATTCAGTTAAGGAAAGGTGATCTTAGCTTCACTTAAAACTAGACGATTATAGGTGGGATAATAATAAATCTCAAATAACACGGGCAGTTATGCAAAAGGTAGCATGACAATAGGAGAGATGAAATCCTTCAGTTAAATCAAATAGGATGACAATTAGGCAATAAGAGTGAATCATGAAGCAATTAATTCCAATTAAGCATGTAGAGACGAAACTAGTAAGTAGGAACGCAGGTCATATCATGAATAAGTCCATACATAGTGAATATAAGAACCTAAGAACCCTAAAAGGCAAATTCCCCACAAATAAGTCTGAGTACGCACTCGTCACCTCGCGTACACGAACTACAATCAACATAGAAGACTCAAATCCTAAGGGGAAGTCCCCCACACAAGGTTAGGCGAGATACTTACCTCAAAGACGACAGACCGATACTCTAAAATGCACTTCTCGGGTGAAAAGACCTCCGGACGGCTCAAATGCAACCAAGATAACTTCAAAGACAAATAAAATACATAAGAAACTATTCCGGATCACAAAGTCTCAATCTTTAACAAATTTTGAAATTTGGTCCAAAAGTTGACCCCCGGGCCCGCACCTCGGAACCCGACAAGTTTTACAAAATCCGAATACCCATTCCAATATGAGTTCAACCATACAAAAATTATCAAATTCCGATACCATTTGGTCCCTCAAATGTCGATTTTTCATTCTTGAAATTTTCTTCGAAACTCACAATTTCCTCAACCCAAAACACAATTTAAATGATGAAAATAAAGATAAAATCATGGAATGTTAATTCTAGGTGAAGAACACTTACCCAATCAATTTATGTGAAAAGCCCTCAAAGAATCACTCAAAACCGAGCTCCACAAGTCAAGATATGAATAAAATGGTCTAACCCTCGATTTTGGAATATATTCTGTCTGCCCAGGCATTTGTGCATCGCGAATGCGGAAGAAGGATCGCGTTCGCGAAGAAGAAAAATGAAGGCTGCCCAGGTTTCTCATCGCGAACGCGACAACGAGCTCGCGAACGCGGAGATGATGAGCCAGGAACCTACGCAAATGCGTAGGAAAGGACGCGAACGCGAAGAGTAAGAATGCAAGGCTTCGCGAACGCGAAGTGTTAGAAGCGAATATGAAGAAGGATTTTGAGGTAGTCAGCAACAACACATCGCGAGCGCGAATCGCTGTTCGCGATCGCGAAGGAGAACACTAGAAGCAGAAAAACAGCAGTTCCAAAAGTGGGAAAAATGAGCCATAGCCCATCCGGAACACACCCGAGGCCCCCGGGACCTCGTCTAAACGTACAAACAAGTTATATAACCTAATGCGGACTCGCTCGAGGTCTCAAATCACATCAAACAACACCAAAACGATGAATCACACCATGAATCGAACTTAGGAACTTTCAAATCTTCAAACTTCTAAAATTCGGGCCGAAACCTATCAAATCAACCCGGAATGACGCCAAATTTTGCAGACAAGTCCAAAATGACATAACAGAGCTGCTCCAACTCTCAGAATCGCATTCCGACCCCGATATCCCAAAATTTAACTGCGGGTCAAACTTCTCCATTTTTCAAACTTCAATTTTTCCAACTTTCGCCGANAGCCATACATACCTCGTTTAAGCTTTCCTTAAGTTACTACAACGTTCCGGAAATTCTAGCAATTCCAATCTACTTTGAGACATAACAAAATTGAACACAAATTAGAAAGGTATTCATGGTTTCAGCTCATTTGAGCATTTTATCAAATACTAATTGAGCATCTTAAGTTCAAATCTCTTTTTCAAGGTTTTCCTTCATTCCCCAACCAAATCTTTACTTGTTTATGTTCAACAATCTTTTCCAACCCTAATTTATACATGCATGTATACATAATAGTATTACACCCAAGAATCATACCTCAATACCCCATCTTATACCCCAAACTCGAAATTAAAGCCTAATGTATAGAATCTTACCTCTTAGATGAAGAACTTATGATTGGGCTCTTTGATTCTTGAAGGTTGATGCAAGGTTAGATGATTGAATGTTGGGTTCTTCCTTCTCTCTCTAAAATGCTCTCAACTCTCTCTAAAATCAGTGGAAAAATGACCCCAAATGAAGCCCCAAAGATTATATATGAAAATGGGGTCGGGTTATAAAAATAGGAAGATTTGCGGGTCTGCGATCACATAATGGACCGCAGAATGGGTATGCTGGCCGCAAAAACGTCGCAAAACTCGGTGCCCAAAATTGGGCTACACTGGTCCAGTTTGCGGCCAGATTTGCGATAGCAAATCAAGTATGCGGACCGCATAATGGTTTTTGCGATCGCATATCTAACACAAGATCGCACTTTTCCACCGTTGGTAATTTGATAATAACTTTGTGTAGGAATGTCCAAATGACAAATGGTTTGAAGCGTTGGAAACTAGACTCGAAGACCTTTCATTTGATAGGTTAGTCATCACAAAAAACTTTATACGTATTTAGATATGCTCGTTCAAAGTATGGACTAGTGTAAGCTCATTTGGAATTTTAGCCTATTATGAACTTTTCCAATTTTTCTTAGACTTAGGCCTTTCCTTGGACCCCAAATTACTTACCATAAGACTTATACACATATTTACCAAATCCAATTGATGTACGCCATGTTAATAGCACATAAAAATATTATAATAAGCCTACATGGCACCACGAGATCCTAGGTTACTTAGCGAAAATTTTCGGGGCCTTACATTCTCCCCCCCTAGGATCATTCGTCCTCGAATGAGGAGTAGAGTCCGACTTAAACGCTTAATATAATAAATCTCTTTTCTCCCCTACCTCAAGACCCTAAATTTTGACTAACTCCTAAATTTTTCAGAAATTTCGGCAGAGTCTCCTTTGTAACTAGGCCTATCCACCAGCCAGAGAACCACCAAAATCATCCTAAAAATACATCCACAACTCGACAAAGCACCATAATGTATATATCAATGACAAGAACCTCAGCATTACAAACACTACTTTATCACGATGATACCTGGGCATGGATAGCACATTTTAAAGTCATATCACCTAGAAGGTACCTTTCAAATCAAAACCAACTGCTATGCAATCAAGAGAAAATATTTTATTTCCACAACACTCTCGGCCTTCAATGACCTCTTATATCTACAGACTTCGCCAGAACACATTCATGGGAGCAATTTCGACCCCTAAACTTACTTAACAAGGATAACAAGTAGATATCTCGCATAAGCTAACTATCCACTAACTTCACCTTCAATAATTTCCACCGGAATGATACACAATTGATCTCCACCTACTTTCTTAGACATAGACATGTGAATCCACAAAATATATAACGAACAACTATGGGGACACTTCATACTCCTAGTGCGGCCTAATGTGGAATACACTTATGCAACCTTTATTATCAACTCACATAACATATTCAGGGGAAAATATTGAGAATAGCTTGCTCACCCTCCAAACTCTAAATCTCTAGGCGAACACTCACACTAAACCCTTGATGACCTTCAACAATTACTCTAAGATGTGCTATCATAAACTGACCATAAAATTACCTATCAAATATATATGTGATCACACTGTGAAGCTTCATCTTTGACTCGTCTGAACTTACAGTACCCAATGGATCTAATACAATGAGGAACAACAGAGTTCAAGATCAGGCTGGAGTTATTCAGGAATCCATTCATGCGCTGAGTAGAGTACTTTCTGAGGTTATATGCTAAGGGACACGAAAGTTACAACTAACAATGCTGACATGGTTAATCACTGTGACGACGTCAATTATTACACAAATGAGGCATAGGGGTAAGTAGTGCATTGGCCTTAGGAATCATTAAGGAGGAATATTCAAGTACATGACCCAGTCATTTCCTAGGGTGAAGGGAAAATCAATTCATGCTCTGGTACCTTGAATGCGATATGGGATTCAAAATACATGAAGTGGAATTACACTCCTGACGTTAGCTTACACAAGGAATCTATGCCGTAGGCCCATGAGGATGAAAATGAAGTTAAAACACTTATGAGATTATCATAGCTCAAACAGCTTAACCCTCCCTGACAGTTGACCCTATATGAGAGAACTAAAGGTATGACAACTTGTCTTCCAAATCAATATGCTCATGATATGTGCAAAAATCTGAAGGCATCTAATCTCACCCCTTTCACGAGTAAAACCACATAGCTCGGACATCTAAATGTTGGGATGAAATCATGTACTGGTTAGAGGCATTCTAATGGTTAACATGATGCTCCGGGGATACAGACAAATGACACTCCTATTCACCCAAGGAGGTGTAATAACAAGGGTAGAAAAACTCCCCTCTCATGATAATGATATAGTCAATTATTCAAGAAGCCGAGTGAGAAGAAAGCCACGTAATCCATCCAATCCGACCCATTTAAGACTTTTGAAAAAAGGGGATGCACTTTGGTTTGAAATCAGGGCAATTTCAGCCTGAGCTTAAAGGAAAATCATTACTTTTGAAACCCATGAGACAATCCCTCGTAG
This sequence comes from Nicotiana attenuata, assembly GCF_001879085.1. NCBI lineage: Eukaryota > Viridiplantae > Streptophyta > Magnoliopsida > Solanales > Solanaceae > Nicotiana > Nicotiana attenuata. The sequence goes on along the minus strand of NW_017682749.1, from coordinate 2,427 downwards.
CCCTAGAAGATCGATAACAATGGCAAGAAAGTACTTAAAACCGTTACGAGTTGGTACAAAACAAGACCTCAAAGTTCCCACATGGATAAGTTCGAAAGAATGAGACGTCTTAATGCATTTATCGAGGAGAAGTAACCTAGGTTATCTAGTCACATGGATAAGCAGAGCAGGTAAATGGTTGTTAGACGAACATCTACAAAGAATACCAGCAATATTTATTTATTCTAACAAAAGAAATATGTCCCCTTCCTTAATGCTACAAGACTTCCTCTTTGATGCCATGAAACGTAAATGAAATTTACGAGAGTTATCAAATGAAATAGATAGTAGTGTAGCAAAACTAATGAGCACCATTTGGAACCAACAAGCTTAAACTAAGTCGAAGACATTAGAGGTCTATAGTAAAGGGGAGTTTACCTACTTTCAGTGTCCTTTTAGAAAAGGGTACTTGTAGAGTATAAAAATGAGGTGAATTTAATCGAATCGCATAGTTGGATGACTAGTCAAGACATTGAGATAATATCGCATTGAAGATTACGGGTAAACAACACACCATGCAAGACAAATGAAAAGAAAGTGAAAGAGCCTTATGGAAGTAACCTTTACATTGTATCCACTAGGAAGGGTGGTAATATAAAGCTATTACGAGAAGCTACATTTTTTGAAAGAAGATCTCTGTATGAAGTCACGTGATGTATAGCTCTAGAATTATAAAATCCAATTATGTTTAGAAACTCTACTTCATAATGAAGCACTACAACACACTTGTACACAACCAGCTATTGCAAACCACATTGGGAGATGCTATAAGACTTAACGGAGAGAAAGGCTTTGACATATGAACGTGTTACTAGGTGTATTTCTCCTTTGTCAACCCAAAACCTAAAGGCGAGAGTTAGACTGATAAGTAGATCGTTGGACTAGCACAAGTGTAGATAATCCATTATCGGAAAGAGATCATTCAATTTCAGTAATTGCGGCATGCTATCAACCCTTGATGAACTTGAAGTGATATGAGAACCCAATGAGATAGTAAAGAATAATCATGAAGGGTTTGCAGATGTTCATAATGAGTTCTTCATGGATTTTGACTTGAGAACTACCCAGATGCTAATGAAATACAGAAGAACATGAGAAACATGCGTTGTGCTATAATAACGCCCAAAGGTGTGCTTGGTCTTGACGGAGAGCCTAGTAAGGGTCCTTACGAGACAGAAAGTGTTACAATAACTTATAGAAGGATATGTTCTCTCATGGTTATCGAACAAGTGTGGGGAAACTAGCACAATGAATTTACTAACTAAAGAACACAATGAACACATGTTATGGAGATGTAAAGAGAAAGTAAACATTTGTTATGAGCTGGACGTGCTTCTGCTATATTAACTCCCAACTGCAATATACGACTATGCCACGAGCAACCACAATACTAGGACAAAGTGGGCTACTTACTGCGGGATGTCCCAAGTGGACACAAAAGTTATGGCGACACAAGATCTTCCTATGACGTGGATGCGAGGATCTCAATTTTTTTGAGAGACTTTATGCACACGGTGACCATTTCGATTGACATGCACTCATGTGAGGTGTTAAGGTATGCTCTTATTTTACTAGGCAGTGAGAAGCTTTCATGATGATATTCACAAGAGAGTAGATTGATTGTTCAAACCATATAAGCCATATACACAACTGAGTAAAAGAGTGACTCGAGAAGGATCGCAACGCTGGGATGCTTTGCATGGAACTTGACACCACATAGGTAAACTTTACGACGGTGCATGTATAGGCACAAGCGAGTAGATTTTGTCCATTTAAATAAAAGGATTCTGTAAGAACTTCATCGGATATAGTCCCTTGGTGAGAATTTAGGAAAAGCACGCGGGAAGTATCAATCTAGAGTTATAACTCAATTCAAGGGCATAATTATAGAACTTAATTCCACAAGAATGTAAATAAGAGAATTCTTAATAGAGTGGATTCACGAATAATGCGTCTCGTTCAAAGAGTCGATAGATACAATGTTTTGTTATTCAACACCTTGTTAAGACCATGTTTATTAGAATACTTCAGTATGGATGTACATATACAACGAGTAGAAATTTCATTTGACTCACTTAATGACGTTAGGTTGATAGGGCAATAGCTTAATCGATGCCCCTCGACTCCACATCCCTAACGTACGTAGGTAACATACTGATATACTACATGATCTGATGGTGCAGAGACATCAATAGGGACAAGGACACTCTCCTCTTAGCGATATGTTTTACCACTCCATCCACAGCTAAATACATTCTCCTAACAAGTCCTTGGGTAATCCACTCGGACTCAATGGTGGGATCAATCCCTCCTTACATGCTTCAAATTCGCGGATTATGGTATCAAGGTTACCAATCTTGAGAATAAGACTTAGAGAGGAAATCAGCT
>NW_017682748.1:0-9362 GCF_001879085.1 Nicotiana attenuata | reverse complement strand
CAAGGAAGAGTCACAACAAAACCAGAATAAGAACAATAAGGACCCACGGTCATGCTAGACACCGGTGTATAGATACTCGTCACCATGCCTATACACCGTACTCAACATTTAGCAATTAGCAAATAATATTCTAATCCTATTCCCTCAAGCCAAAGTTCGATCAAACACTTACCTCGGTCCAAAAGATAGCAATCAACTCTCCAATACCGCCTTTCCTCTAGTATCCAACTCCGAAACAATGATATCTAGGCATAATTAATTCAATAATATCAATTGAGGCTCAACAACAAAATCCCATAGCCTAGAAATGAATTTCCTATCATTCTTCCAAAAATACCAAAATCCGACACCGGGCCCACATGGTCTAAACTCGAGGCTCGGACCAAAATCCAATCACCCATAACCCTAAGAGTTCAAATATGTAATTTGTTTCAAGATTCGACCCCAAATTGAGGTTGAATCACTCAAAATTCCCAAAGCCCTAGTTTTACCCAAAACCCCCATTTTCTACCTTGAATTCATGATTTAGGGCTAGGAAATTAGTGTTTAGATGAAAGGATTAGGAGATAATGAAGTTAAGAATACTTACCCAAAGAGATATGGAGGAATAGGAGCTTGAAAATCGTCTATGGAGTGTGAAAGAGAAGAGCCCGTGTGAAAAAGTGAGAAAAATCCCGTAATGAAGGTTCTGTTTTTTTTTTATCAAAAATCACTGGACGAAATTGTTCTATGCGATCGCGGAGCAAGGGATGCGATCGCATAGAGTAAGAGAAGACTGGTCACTGCGATCGCATGGGAGGACCTGCGATCGCATAGAGGAAAAAAAAATGGGGCTGCTCAGATTAAAGCTATGCGATCGCGGGGCTAAGGGCTGCGATCGCATTGAAGGACTGGACAAAGCTACGCGATCGCGTTGGGATTATTGCGATCGCATAGAACAAACGAGGCAACTTGAAATTTACTCTATGCGATCGCGGAGGCTCCTATGCGATCGCATAGAGCAATGTACCAGATACCAGCAAACAGCAAAATACCAGATTTTTCTAACTGCAAAACCACCCCGAACCACCTCCAAATCACTCCCGAGCCCTCGGGGCTCCCAACAAAACACACACGCCAACTCAATAACATCCTACGAACTTACTCGAGCGATCAAATCGCAAAAATAACATCAAAATCAAAGAATCAAACCTCAAAACTCATGATTTTCATTTCAAAGTTCATAAACTTCCAACTTTAGCTATTTAGGTCCGAAACACGTCAAGCGACGTCCGATTTCGACCAAATTACACAGGAAGCGCTTAACGCATATTTAAGATCTGTACCGGGTGTCGGAACCAAAATACGAGCCCGATACCTATATTTTCTAACTCATTTTCATTTCCATTTTTCCTTATTAATTTCAGAAAACAATTTATCAGAAAAATTCTTTTACCGGGGTTCTGGACCTCGGATTTCGACTCCGGGCATATGCCCGAGTCCCATATTTTTCTACGGACCTCCAGGGACCGTCACATCACGGGTCCGGGTCCGGGTCCGTTTACCCAAAATGTTGACCAAAGACAACTATATCAATATTAATATCATAATTCACCAAATTATTCACAGGATTCTTATATTTTAACATAAAAATTTTCTGGCTTCACGCTCGGAGTGCGCACGCAAATTGAGGCAACCAAAAGTGAGGTTTCCAAGGCCTCGGAAGCACAGAACGAATGAGGAAACAGGTGATGACCCTTTGGGTCGTCACATCCTCCACCTCTAAAACAACCGTTCGTCCTCGAACGGACTAAAGAAAGAAGTACCTGAGTCAGGAAATAGATGAGGATAACGGCTCCGCATATCAGACTCGGACTCCCAGGTCGATGCCTCAGGGGGCTGACCTCTCCACTGAACAGGCACTGAAGGAAAGCTCTTCGACCTCAACTGTCGAACCTGCCGGTCTAGAATGGCAACCGGCTCCTCCTCGTAAGACAGATCCTTGTCCAACTGGACAGTGCTGAAATCTAACACGTGGGCTGGATCGCCGTGGTACCTCCGAAGCATGGACACATGAAACACTGGGTGCACGGCTGACAAGCTGGGCGGCAAGGCAAGTCTGTAAGCCACCTCTCCCACACGATCGAGAATCTCAAATGGGCCAATGAACCTAGGGCTAAGCTTGCCCTTCTTCCCAAATCTCGTCACGCCCTTCATAGGAGACACTCGGAGCAAGACCCGCTCACCAACCATGAAAGCTACATCTCGAACCTTACGATCCGTATAACTCTTTTGCCGCGACTGAGCCAAACGAAGCCTGTCCTGAATGATCTTGACCTTATCCAAGGCCTCCTGAACTAAATCTGTACCCAATAATCGAGCCTCTCCCGGCTCAAACCATCCGACTGGAGTCCGACATCGCCTACCATATAACGCCTCACATGGAGCCATCAGAATGCTGGACTGGTAGCTGTTGTTGTAGGCGAACTCTGCTAAAGGTAAGAACTGGTCCCACGAGCCTCCGAAATCAATGACACAGGCTCAGAGCATATCCTCCAATATCTGAATAGTCCTCTCGGACTGGCCGTCCGTCAAAGGATGGAACGCGGTGCTCAATTGAACCTGGGTGCCCAACTCCTGCTGAACTGACCTCCAAAAGCGCGAGGTAAACTGCGTACCCCGATCCGAAATAATAGATACCGGCACCCCATGAAGGCGAACAATCTCTCGGATGTAGATCTCAGCTAACCTCTCCGATGAATAGGTGGCTGCAACAGGAATAAAATGCGCTGACTTGGTCAGCCTATCAACAATGACCCAAATAGCATCAAACTTCTTCCGAGTCATCGGAAGTGCAGTAACGAAATCCATAGTAATCCTCTCCCACTTCCACTCGGGAAGCTCAATCCTCTGAAACAACCCACCAGGCCTCTGATGCCCATACTTGACCTGCTGACAATTCAAACATCGAGCCACATATGAAACAATGTCCTTCTTCATCCTACGCCACCAGTAATGCTGCCGCAAGTCTTGATACATCTTCGCGGCGCTCGGGTGAATAGAATACCGAGAACTATGGGCCTCCGCTAAGATCAACTCTCGAATACCATCAACATTGGGCACACATACTCGCCCCTGCAACCTCAAAACACCATCCGCATCTAAAGTCACCATCGTGGCACCTCCACGCTGCACAGTGTCTCTCAGGACACATAAATGAGGATCATCAAACTGCCGATCACGGATACGCTCCAATAATGAAGATCGAGCAACCGTGCAAGCTAATACTCGGCTAGGCTCAGAAATGTCCAACCTCACAAATCGATTGGCCAAGGCCTGAATATCCAAAGCAAGCGGTCTCTGGCTGACCGGAATATAAGCAAGACTACCCATGTTGGCGGACTTCCTACTCAATGCATCGGCCACCACATTGGCTCTCCCCGGGTGGTACAAAATAGTAACATCATAATCCTTCAATAGCTCCAACCACCTCCGCTGCCTCAAGTTCAACTCTTTCTGCTTGAACAAGTATTGCAGACTCTTGTGATCCGTGTACACCTCACACGTCACACCATATAAGTAATGCCTCCAAATCTTCAAAGCATGAACAATGGCTGCCAACTCTAGATCATGGACTGGGTAATTCTTCTCGTGAATCTTCAACTGCCTCGAAGCATAAGCAATGACTCTGCCATCCTGCATCAATACCGCACCAAGCCCGATACGGGAAGCATCGCAGTAAACTGTATAAGGTCCTGAGCCTGTGGGCAAAACCAATACCGGTGCCGTAGTCAGAGCTGTCTTGAGCTTCTGAAAGCTCGCCTCACACTCATCCGACCATCTGAACTGGGCACCCTTCTGGGTCAATCTGGTCATCGGGGCTGCAATAGATGAAAACCCCTCCACGAACCGACGATAGTAACCTGCTAGCCCCAAGAAACTCCGAATCTCTGTAGCTGATGCTGGTCGAGGCCAATTCTTGACCGCCTCAATCTTCTTCGGGTCCACCTGAATACCCTCTGCTGATACAACATGACCCAGAAATGCAACCGAACTCAACCAGAACTCGCACTTCGAGAACTTCGCATATAACTGACTATCCTTCAGATTCTGAAGAACCACTCTGAGGTGCTGCTCGTGCTCCTCCTGGCTGCGGGAGTACACCAGAATATCATCAATAAAGACTATCACGAACATGTCCAAATACGGCCTGAACACTCGGTTCATCAACTCCATGAATACTGCTGGGGCATTGGTCAACCCAAACGACATGACCAGGAACTCATAATGCCCGTACCGAGTGCGGAATGCTGTCTTAGGGACATCGGATGCCTAAAATCCTCAGCTGGTGGTAGCCAGATCTCAAGTCTATCTTTGAAAACACTTTTGCGCCCTGAAGCTGGTCAAACAAATCATCAATCCTCGGCAGTGGATACTTGTTCTTTATCGTCACCTTGTTCAACTGCCGGTAATCAATGCACATCCTCATCGATCCATCCTTTTTCTTCACAAATAACACTGGCGCACCCCAAGGAGAAACACTAGGCCTAATGAAACCCTTCCCTAGCAAATCTTGCAACTGGTCCTTTAACTCCTTCAACTCTGGCGGGGCCATACGATACGGCGGGATAGAAATGGGTTGCGTGCCTGGAGCCAGATCAATACAAAAATCAATATCCCTGTCGGGCGGCATACCCGGCAGGTCTGAGAGGAAAACCTCTGGGAACTCCCGAACAATAGGAACTGGGTCAATAGAAGGAACCTCTGTGCTGGAATCACGAACATATGCCAAATAAGCTAAACACCCCTTCTCGACCATGCGTCGAGCCTTAACATATGAAATGACACTGTGGGTGGCATGTCCTGGGGTCCCTCTCCACTCTAATCGGGGCAAGTCCGGTAAAGCCAAGGTCACGGTCTTGGCGTGACAATCCAGGATCGCATGATACGGGGACAACCAATCCATCCCCAATATAACATCAAAATCAACCATGTCTAAAAGCAATAGATCAACACGGGTCTCAAGACCCTCAAATACTACTACACAGGAACGATGAACTCTATCGACCACTATAGAATCACCCACTGCCGTGGATACATATACAGGAATACCCAAGGCATCACTGGGCATAGCCAAGTAGGGAGCAAAATAAGATGACACATATGAATACGTAGACCCAGGGTCAAATAGCACTGAAGCATCCCTGTCACAGACTAGAATAGTACCTGTAATAGCTGCATCGGAAGACTCAGCCTCTGGCCTGGCTGGCAAAGCATAACACCGGGTTGGCCCCCACCTCCCTGAACTGCATCTCTAGGGCGATCAACCACTGGCTGTCCTCTGCCTCTGCTGGTCCGAGCTCCACCTCTACGGTCCCTACCTCCACCTCTATGATCCCTGCCCCCGCCTCTAGCTGGCTGGGCTGGCTGTGGATCACCTGCTGCCTGAATCGTGGGGCGAGGACCCTGCTGCTGAGAGCTGCCCGATGCTCGAGGGCAAAACCTGACAATGTGACCGGGGTCACCACAACCATAACAAGACCTCGGCTGCTGCGACTGATGGCCCTGTCGACCAGAATGTCCTCCCCTGAAGCTCTGAAGTGGGGGTGCACTGATAGGCTGCTGATCTGAGTAATACTGCTGAGAACCTCCGCTGCCTGGAGCACCATGAGAAACCTGAAGCGCAGACTGAAAGGGCCTCGGTGCCTGACCTCTACCATAGGAATCCCTACCTCCAGATGAGGTACCACTGAATCTACCAGTATGATGAGGCCTCTTGTCCGACATCTGACCACCTCCCCGAGTGAGGGCCATCTCAACTCTGCTGGCCGCATTGGCCGCCTCTTGGAAAGAGATATTACCAACTCCCATGGCCATCTGAAGACGGATCGGCTGAATCAATCCATCAATGAATCTCCGGACCCTCTCTCGCTCTGTAGGGAGTATCACAACTGCATGGCGTGCCAGGTCGATAAATCTAGTCTCATACTGTGTAACTGTCATGGAGCCCTGCTGGAGGCGCTCAAACTGCCTACGAAGTGCCTCCCGCTGAGTGACGGGGAGAAATTTCTCCAAGAATATCTCCGCGAACTGATCCCATGTCAAAGCTGGAGACCCTGCTGGTCTAGATAGGCAAAAATCTCTCCACCAAGTCTTGGCGGACCCTGCAAGCCTGAAGGTGCAAAAATCGACCCCGTTGGTCTCCACTATACCCATAGTCCTGAGAATCTCATGACAACTGAATAGAAAATCCTGGGGATCCTCTGATGAAACACCGCTGAAAGTGGTGGTGAAGAGCTTGGAGAACCGATCAAGTCTCCACAAAGCATCCGAAGACATGGCCGCTCCATCACCAGCCTGAGCTGTAATACCTGGCTGAGCTGCCGCAGCTGGCTGAACCACTGGGGCATGGGTCTGTGGAGCTACCTGCTCCGGAGTGCGCATAGCAGGAGTCTGAACCCCTCCTCCAGCCTGAGAAGTGGCTGGTGCTACTGGCAGCAAACCCGCTCTAGCAACACTATCCATAAAGCCTACCAACCTGATTAGAGCATCCTGAAGGTCTGGGGTGAACATGACCCCTCCTGGGACCTGAGCTGGGCCCACCGGAGCTGCTGGGGCTGGAGCCTCCTCATCGTAGTCAACATGAGGCTCCACCTCTGGAACTGCTGCTCGGGGCTGAGCTCTGCCCCGGCCTCGGCCTCGGCCTCTGCCCCTCGCAGGAGCTGCTGCTGGGGGCTCGGGCTGCTGCGCGGTGGAAGAGGAAGCGCGTGTTCTCGCCATCTGCGAAAGAACAGAGTAGAAAGACAATCAATATTTGAGAAACAGAATCGCACGACAGGAAAGAACAATGTGAAACTTTTCCTAACTCCGTAGCCTCTGGGGGATAAATACAGACGTCTCCGTACCGATCCCTCAGACTCTACCGAGGTTGTCCGTGAGTTGTGAGACCTAAATAACCTAGAGCTCTGATACCAACTTGTCACGACCCGGATTTTTCCCACCATCGGGCGTCGTGATGGCGCCTGCTAACGGAGCTAGGCCAGCCATACATTAAACATTCGCTATTCAACCTCAACAACATAATATACTAACAACAGTTAAAGAAATGCGGAAGACTTTAAGTTTAACAAAAGATATAAAAATGCGGAAGTTTGAAACACATCCCTACCCAAAATCTGGTGTCACTAGCTCACGGACTACTATAAAATACTACAACAAGTCTGAATGAAAGAAATACACATGTCTGTTTCGGTACAGTGAAAACAAACTGAAATAAGGAAAGGGACTTCGGCCTGCGAACGCCAGCTAGGCTACCTCGAGAGTCCCTGGACTGAAGATAGCTCCCGGATAAGAATCCTACTGCTGCTGTCCAAAAGCTGCACCTGGATCTATGCACAAAGAAATGCACAGAGTGTAGCATCAGCACAACCGACCCCATGTGCTGGTAAGTGCCTGGCCTAACCTCGGCGAAGTAGTGACGAGGCTAGACAGGACTACCAAACCAACCTGTACAATTTTTATACACAAATATGCAATAAAAGGAAAGAAAATACCGAAACTAAACAGTTAAAAGGGGGGGAAACATGCTATGGGGAGAGTACAAATTGGATATAAAGTTCATCAGCGTAATTAAGAAACATGGCACAACAATAATTATCAAGGAATAAGAAATTCAATAGTTGCACGGCATCACCCTTCGTGCTTTTACTCTCAATCTCCCAAAGCAATCAAATAAAATGCACGGCATCACCCTTCGTGCTTTCCCTCACATAGCTCTCATCTCATGGCACGGAATGACCGTTCGTGCAAATATAATCAATTCAGAGCACGGAATGTACCTTCGTGCATAAATAGTCAAAACATAGCACGGAATGACCCTTCGTGCAAATATAATGAAGAATAGCACGGAATGACCCTTCGTGCAATTTCACTCTTCCTCACCCAAACAACAGTCACAACCAAACGGGCAAGAGGAATAAACAAGTAATATGAACTATCCCGGCAAGGGAATAACACAAATAACAACTAAGTCCCGGCAAGGGAACAATAACAATATCTTTCACAACCCGGCAAGGGCATTACTCACTGTAATCAAACCATCCCGGCAAGGGATTAATGACAACTCTTTTCAATACGTTCATTTCTTACTCAATGGTATTTAACACTCGAGCCAATGCTCCAAAATATTAATATTTCACAACTTATCCTCAAACTCTTCACATTTGCAGAAAAACATGTGGTAGCTTAGAAGAGTTCCAAATCATCTCAAAAACAAGTACAAACAAAGACCCACGGTCATGCTAGACTCCGATGTATAGACACTCGTCACCACGCCTATACACAGTACTCGATCAATTAGCAAATAGCATTCATGATACTCTAATCCTATTCCCTCAAGCCAAAGTTAGATCAAACACTTACCTCGGTCCAAAAATAGCAATCAAGCCTTTAACACCGCCTTCCCTCTAGAATTCGACTCCGAAACAATGATATCTAATCATAATTAATTCAATAATATCAAATGAGGCTCAACAACATAATCCCATAGCCTAGAAATGAATTTCCTACCATTCTTCCAAAAATAGCAAAATCCGACACCGGGCCCACATGGTCCAAACTCGAGGCTCGGACCAAATTCCAATCACCCATAACCCTAAGAGTTCAAATATGTAATTTGTTTCAAGATCCGACCCCAAATTGAGGTTGAATCGCCCAAAATTTTCAAAAACCTAACTCTACCCAAAAGCCCTAATTTCTACCTTGATTTCATGTTTTAGGGCTAGGAAATTAGTGTTTAGATGAAAGGATTAGGAGATAATGAAGTTAAGAATACTTACCCAAAGAGATATGGAGGAATAGGAGCTTGAAAATCGTCTATGGAGTGTGAAAGAGAAGAGCCCGTGTGAAAAAATGAGAAAAATCCCGTAATGAAGGTTCTGTTTTTTTTTATCAAAAATCACTGGACGAAATTGTTCTATGCGATCGCGGAGCAAGGGATGCGATCGCATAGAGTAAGAGAAGACTGGTCACTGCGATCGCATGGGAGGACCTGCGATCGCATAGAGGAAAAAAAAATGGGGCTGCTCAGATTAAAGCTATGCGATCGCGGGGGTAAGGGCTGCGATCGCATTGAAGGACTGGACAAAGCTACGCGATCGCGTTGGGGTTATTGCGATCGCATAGAACAAACGAGGCAACTTGAAATTTACTCTATGCGATCGCGGAGGCTCCTATGCGATCGCATAGAGCAATGTACCAGATACCAGCAAACAGCAAAATACCAGATTTTTTCTCTAAAGTGCAAAACCACCCCGAACCACCTCCAAATCACTCCCGAGCCCTCGGGCTCCCAACAAACACACACGCTAACTCAATAACATCCT
>NW_017682747.1:0-9363 GCF_001879085.1 Nicotiana attenuata | reverse complement strand
TTACTTCTTTCTTTCAGAATTTTTAAAATTGTTAGTTTTCAGTTCTTTTAAACCTCGTCCTTTGCTTTAATCATTTAAAATCTCTTTAAATTTCCAGTACTGTTTTTCTCTCCCAAATTTCCGCCCCATTTCATCCCTTTGTTTGATTATTTGTATCAATTATTCGACCCTCATTTTTCTGCACTTGTATATTCTTTGAATAAATTATGAAATCGCCTAGTCCCAAATTTCAGCTCGTTTATTTAACTTTTATACTTCCCCTACTTGCAATCGTTATGTGAGCATTGTCTTGTATGTTTATTTGTTGTTTATATTTAAAGTCACAATCATAGCATGGCCGGGAACCACACTAGTGGATCTTGGGGGGTGCCTAACACCTTCCCCCGAGATAATTTCAAGCCCTTACCCATTCTCTGGTTCTTCTTCTTTTTATTTCCTTCTTAGTGTCCTAATGCACTTAATCATTAGGTGGAGACTCTTCTAAATCTCAAACCCAATTCCCAAAAGGAAAAGAGTTGTCCGCCCAAATATTGTAAACCCGATTTCGCGTGAAAAAGGGGGCATCGACAGCATGGCGACTTTGCTGGGGATTTCTTTAGGCTTTTACCATTTCATGTTGCTTGTGACTTTCTGCTTCTTTATTGCCTTTATTTAATGTCTTTATATCTTTTCTATTACTAAACTGCCTTGGTTCTTTGTTTCTTTTCTTTTTTTAATGCTTTCTTTTACCGCTTTCCTTCAATACTGTTGTAATTACGAGCAATTATTGTAATCATTACTTTATGAACGTGAAAGTACATGACAATTTGTTAATTATTGTATTGCATTTTTTTCAACATCATATTCCACTCGTGCCAAACAAAATACCATAGCAACGCTTATAATGAGTGGTTGCGCCCTTCCGATATTATCACCCCCTAAATCCGGCAAAGGCATATTTGCGGTAAAACCAGTCGATCAACGGTTTCGTCGACGGTTCCGCGCCTTTCCCTCTTGAGTTGTCCGCTCAAGGGTACCAGTCTAATACTCCATAGAAACCTTACTCTGTTCAATTGTGCATGCATCATTGTCAAACCTAGCCGAGTCAGTTATGTTGTCCGCATAATGACTCTTTAAGATAGCCTTATCCAAAGTCCACTGGGTTTCCTTGAAACCCAAAACGGACCTTATCACGTTCTGTGCATTTATTTGGAGAACTAAAATGCTTTTATGCTAATTGTTGATATTAAATAGTCGAGTCCGGTGCGGGTAAGGGCCTAACCCTTTGTCTTGAAGAAACACGAGGCACGAAGTCCCCAGATTCGGCATGGTCACCAATATCCACCCCAAACTGCTAAGCTGGTGGAAGGATTTTCACTCCAGTAATCAGACTCTCATCCGGAGATATTTGGGGAACCTACCTTCTCTCTTGGAAATCCAACCCAACAACAAGATCATCCAGAGCCTACCTGCTGCTGGGACTGCACGAGCTAGGGAAGCTGTTCGATGGAGCCAATGATGTCGAGTCTGGGGAAGGTCCTTCTGGGACCAAATAGATAGGAGTTTCCATTTCCACTTTATAAAATGTAATAAGGCCAGTGGCCATTAGTGACATTTTTATTTCCTGTTATTTAGTGTCGTCTTGGGATTCGTCTACTTTTATCAATAAAATAAGGCATTTAGCATTCTAAGTTCTCCAAATCAACTTGTCGGTAGGCCTACCTCGGGCACAACGAGGCTCCCAAATTAGGACACGTTTTACATTCCTGCACTATGTGTTTAAATATCGCAATACTTTTTATAATCCTCACTAACTTGATTACCTTTGTTTTATTATTCCCTCCCCAACGGTTAGTTCGTGCACTNGATATGGATTGTTGTGTCATTTTCGAGGAGGAGGGGAGGAAGGCCCTTCCATACAGGCTGTGTGCAGAGGAGCACACCTCAGCAACTGGATCGTCAGAACCACCAGAGACCAACATGCCTCGGGGTAGCAAGGCTGAACAAAGCATTACGCACTATTTTGCTTTATTAAGTTTATTTTCTTTTCGCATTTTTCTTTTTTTCACAAGAAAGAGCTCCAACGTTCAAAACAATTCTGGAATTTATTAAAGTATTTCAATTTTCTTACAAATCTCTCTCTTATTATTTTCTCTCATTACTTTTCTCAAACAGCATTACTATTACTTATCTTGATGAACCAACGACTGTGACATGCAACGAGACAACGCGACAAACGGACACAGATTCAGAGGAAGATGATATACCGGAAGAAATCGTTAAAGAAGTTGAGAATTTTGAGAATAGGCCTAAGTCCAACCTGGACGAGACGGAGATCGTCAATCTAGGAGATGCAGAGAACATCAAAGAAACACGAGTCAGCATTCATTTGTCACCGTCTGAGAAGGAAGAGTATACAAAATTTCTAAAGGAATATGAGGACATATTCGCATGGTCATATGACGACATGACTGGTCTAAGCACGTCCATTGTGGCTCACAAATTACCGACTGATCCGGCCTGTCCGCCAGTGAAACAGAAGCTCAGAAAGTTCAAGCCAGACATGAGTTTGAAAATCAAGGAAGAAGTCACTAAGCAGGTCAAAGGTAAGGTCCTCCGGGTAGTAGAGTATCCGACATGGTTAGCCAATATTGTGCCAGTACCGAAGAAGGATGGGAAGGTCAGAATTTGCGTCGACTACCGGGATCTCAACCGGGCCAGTCCAAAAGACGACTTTCCCTTGCCGAATATACACATCTTGATTGACAACTGCGCCAAGCATGAGTTGCAGTCGTTCGTTGATTGTTTTGCTAGGTACCATCAGATATGGATGGATGAAGAGGACGCTGAGAAAACGGCTTTCATTACGCCGTGGGGGATGTATTGTTACAAAATGATATCGTTTGGGTTAAAGAATGCAGGGGCCACCTACATGAGGGCCATGACCACAATTTTTCATGACATGATACACAAGGAGATCGAAGTGTATGTAGACGACGTCATCATCAAATCCAAGAAAGCCGCTGATCACATGGGAGATTTGAGGAAATTCTTTAATAGACTGAGAAAGTACAACCTGAAGCTGAATCCCGCAAAATGTGCATTTGGGGTTCCTGCCGGAAAACTACTTGGGTTCATTGTGAGCCGTCGAGGGATAGAATTGGATCCATCAAAGGTCAAAGCTATTCAAGAATTGCCGCCACCGAAGGGCAAGAAGGAGGTTATGAGTTTCTTGGGGAGACTTAACTACATCAGCCAGTTCATAGCTCAGTCCACTGTCATTTGTGAGCCAATCTTTAAGATGTTGAAGAAGGACGCCGCTACCAAATGGACTGACGACTGCCAGAAAGCCTTCGACAGAATCAAAGAGTACCTGTCAACACTGCCGGTTCTGGTTCCGCCCGAACCAGGTAGACCCCCTGCTACTCTACCTTGTAGTATTGGATGGAGCGTTTGGTTGTGTTCTGGGGCAGCATGATGAAACGGGGAGAAAAGAGCAGGCCATTTATTATCTCAGCAAGAAGTTCACCCCGAATGAGGCCCGGTATTCCTTACTAGAGCGGACCTGTTGTGCTCTGTCTTGGGTAGCTCGGAAGTTGAGGCATTATTTCTGTGCTTACACCACGTATCTCATATCAAGAATGGACCCATTGAAGTATATCTTTCAGAAGCCCATGCCCACCGGCAAGCTAGCCAAGTGGCAGATCCTGCTGAGTGAATTTGACATTGTCTACGTGACTCAAAAAGCAATCAAAGGACAGGCCCTAGCAGATCACCTCGCTAAAAACCCTGTGGATGGAGAATACGAGCCTCGGAAGACGTATTTTCCTGATGAGGAGGTATCCTTCATAGGAGAGGACATTGCAGAATCCTATAACGGTTGGAGGAAGTTTTTCGATAGAGCAGCAAATTTCAAGGGAATTGGCATAGAAGCAGCCCTAGTATCAGAAACCGGCCAGCATTATCCGGTATCCGCCAAGCTCAGGTTCCCATGCACCAACAATATGGCCGAATACGAAGCTTGCATCTTGGGGCTCAAGATGGCCATTGACATGAACGTCCAAGAGTTGCTAGTGATTGGAGATTCGGATTTGCTTATACATCAGGTTCGAGAAGAATGGGCGACCAAGAACTCCAAGATAGTCCCGTATTTGCATCATGTACAGGAGTTGAGAAAGAGGTTCATAAAGACAGAGTTCTGGCATGTTCCCAGAGTCCAGAATGAGTTTGCCGATGCATTGGCCACTCTATCATCCATGATTCAGCATCCAGATAAGAACTTCATAGACCCTATTCCAGCAAAGATTCATGATCAGCCAGCTTACTGTGCTCATGTCGAGGAAGAAGCAGACGGAAAGCCTTGGTTTCACGACATCAAGGAATTTTTGGCCGAAGGAAAATATCCAAAGCTTGCAAATGTTATTCAGAAGCGCACTCTGCGAAGATTGTCCAACAATTTCTTCCACAGCGGAGGAATCCTGTATAGGAGAACTCCGAATTTGGGTTTGCTAAGGTGTGTTGACGCAAAGGAAGCATCCAAACTGCTAGAGGAAATTCATGCTGGGACCTGTGGTCCACATATGAACGGTTTTTTCTTAGCCAAGAAGATACTCCGGGCAGGTTATTTCTGGATGACTATGGAAACAGACTGCATCCAGTATGTACGAAAGTGCCACCACTGTCAGATCCATGCAGACATGATAAAAGTGCCTCCGAATGAGCTTAATGCAACAAGTTCGCCATGGTCGTTCGCCGCATGGGGGATGGATGTTATCGGACCAATCAAACTGGCCGCATCAAATGGGCACAGGTTTATCCTAGTAGCAATTGATTATTTCACTAAATGGGTTGAAGCAGCATCTTACAGAGCAGTGACCAAGAAAGTCGTGGCAGACTTTGTCCGTGACCGTATCATTTGTCGATTCGGGATCCCAGAATCAGTCATTACTGACAACGGTACCAACCTCAACAGTGATTTGATGAAATCCATGTGTGAAACCTTCAAGATCAAACACAAGAATTCCACAGCCTACAGGCCTCAGATGAACGGAGTTGTAGAAGCCGCCAATAAGAACATCAAGAAGATATTGAGAAAGATGGTAGAAAAGCATAAGCAGTGGCATGAGAAGCTGTCATTTACTTTGTGAGGGTATCGCACCACAGCCCACACATCGACTGGTGCAACTCCCTATATGTTGGTTTATGGTACGGAAACGGTCATCCCCGCCGAGGTAGAAATTCCATCCCTAAGAATCATACAGGAAGCAAAAATCGACGATGCAGAATGGGTAAAGAGTCGTTACGAACAGTTAGCTCTCATAGATGGAAAGAGAATGAACGCGGTTTGCCATGGTCAACTTTACCATAACAGAATGACCAGAGCCTTCAACAAGAGAGTCAGACCAAGACGGTTTACACCAGGGCAGCTGGTGTTGAAGAAGATTTTTCCACATCAAGATGAAGCCATAGGGAAGTTCTCCTCTAACTGGCAAGGTCCATACATGGTTCATCGGGTTCTGACAGGAGGAGCCCTCATACTTGCAGAAATGGACGGAGAAGTTTGGCCAAAACCAATCAACTCAGACGCAGTAAAACGATACTATGTGTAACCATTTCTGATTTCCTTATGTAATTTGAACTACGTCTGACCTGATTCCCGTTTAAGAGGGATACGTAGGCAGCCTTATGGGTTCGGTCACAATTCAATAAAATTTTCATTTTCCCCCGCAATTGGAAACTGGGGCAGAATTTTGAGGAGGACCCTCAAAATTCTGAAGTAACTTCAGTCGATCATTGCAAGCAGCCGTCAGAAGCATCAACCCACTAAACTGGGGCAGAATTTTGAGGAGGTCCCTCAAAATTCCGTAGCAAGAAAGGTCGCAATGTTTAGAACCACGTAGCGGTCGTTGGTTCATCTAAATCTGTTTTTTAAAATATATATTCATATATCATACCTTTATCAAAACTCATGCATGCCTATTATTGAAATCGCTTTGTTTGACAACGCTGCCCCGAAGGTACCTACAGTATCACCATAAACAGAGCCGAGCCAATCAAGCGAAGCCAGCGGGAATGCGAACTAACCAGTCCCTTTACAAAACTCACGATTTTTCTTTGGATGCAGGCACCCAAGTCACAAGTCAGCAAATCCATTTACACACTCGTACTTTCAGGAATACAACTCCCGAAATTATCGCTTCACAACCAGTATCCATACACGATATCCCCAGCAGCCACAATATCGCAATCAACGACTACCTATCCGCTATCAGCTAAGAATCTTTTACTGCTATTCGTATCTCATCTTCTGCATAAGGCTACTATTCTGCCTTTCGAGACTAAGCTCTGTCTCCATAATTGCATAAGGCTACTATTCTGCCTTCCGAGACTAAGCTCTGTCTCCATAATTGCATAAGGCTACTATTCTGCCTTCCGAGGTTAAGCTCTACCTCCATTTGCATTTTTGCATTGCATAAGGCTACTATTCTACCTTCCGAGGTTAAGCTCTACCTCCATTCGCATTTTTGGCATTGCATAAGGCTACTATTCTGCCTTCCGAGGTTAAGCTCTACCTCCATTTGCATTTTTGCATTGCATAAGGCTACTATTCTACCTTCCGAGACTAAGCTCTGTCTCCATAATTGCATAAGGCTACTATTCTGCCTTCCGAAGTTAAGCTCTACCTCCATTTGCATTTTTGCATTGCATAAGGCTACTAGAGACTAAGCTCTATCTCCATAATTGCATAAGGCTACTATTCTGCCTTCCGAGGTTAAGCTCTACCTCCATTTGCATTTCTTGCATTGCATAAGGCTACTATTCTGCCTTCCGAGACAAAGCTCTGCCTCTATTTGCACGGCTGAAATATCGCCACTTCATTTATATCTTGCATCGGCTGAAAGATCGCCATTTATAGTTACACTTTACATCGGCTGAAATATCACCACTTCATTTAAATCTTGCATCGGCTGAAAGATTGCCATTTATATTTACACATTACATCGGCTGAAATATCGCCACTTCATTTAAGTCTTGCATCGGCTGAAAGATCGCAAAATTCTGCATTTCATGGGCTGAAAGATCGCCAAATTGTCCAAAGGCATCATTGTTCAGAGGCACCATTTTCATAGCCCGAGAACGTCATGCCATGGCCTGAGGACCCCACTTTCTCTCTGCATAGCATTATTCAAAGGCATCATGGTTCGGAGGCATCATTCCCATAGCCCGAGAACATAATTTCATAGCCTGCGAATCCTTTATTATATGTTTCATGGCCCAGGACATCATGGTCCGAGGACGTCATCCTAACCGTCCAAAGACAACATTCATGGTCCAACGGGAACTTGTATCACGTTTAAATTTATGCGGAACATATGCACTCGTGTTGTTTATTTGCAGGTAAACCGGCTAGCAACGGCCATCACAGCAGGAGCGATCCCGCTCCAGTTTTCGTAGCCCTGTTAAGCCTGATTATCTCGTCCGCTCTTGAAAAAATCTCCATCGGCATGTTCCGTCGACGGATCCTGAACTACATACAGCCTGATTCCTGTAAAACCAAGGATATGTAGGCGGCTCAGGAACCAAAGCTCGGTCAAAATTCTTCAAAATCGTTTTGTTCGGTCAAAATTGGCCATCATATCTTTACCCGATAACTCTTTCATCCTTCCCGGGTAAAGAGGGGCAGCTGTTGATATCCAATTTTTCCCTATGTAATTTTTATATACAAAGTACTTTTAAAATAAGCATATATACGCATATATAAGCATACCTAAGTGTTTTGATATTTTTTCTAATTTTTTAAGATTTTTTAAACCAACTTATTATCCATTTTAGCAATACAAAAATCAGTAATTATTCCCAAAGTTTATCATTTTGGTGAATGACCTATTTTATTCTCATGTTTACACAAAAATATAGCTAATGTGATTTTTTGTATATTTTTTACAAATTTATTTGGTATTTAAAAGACTAAATTGCATATAATTGCAATTGTAGCCTACTTTAAGATTAATAGCATTTTTATAATTGTAAAATTAGGTCCAGTATTTTAAAATTAATATTTATACACTATTAATTGTTTCAGTATTTTTAATTTACTTTTAAAATCATCTTTACTATTTTTTATAAATAAAAAGGGAAAACTGGCTATTTAATATTTAGCCCCATTTCTATTTCAATTACAGCCCCATTTTATTTCAATTTTGGCCCCTAAATTGACCCAATTCTACCCAATTAAACCGGCCCAATTCCAAACGACCCAACCCGTTCCCCACCTACCCACTTAAATCTGGACCGTTGATCACTCAAGATCAACGGCCAAAACTCACCCTTCCATAATTAAACTAAACGACCTACCCTAATCCCCCTCATTCTCACCTGACCCGCCGCCCTGGAATCCCAAAACACTCTCAAATCCTCTCATCAGTTCTTCAGAACCCTAGCCTCCTCCCACCTTCCTTCACCGTATTTTTCACCGGAATCCATGGCTTCCCAGGCCATGGATGGTCTCTACCCACCCTCTCCACCATTAGACCTTGAATGTTCGAAGTCTGGAAGGCTGACTTCGATGTTTCTCCCTTCGATCTTCTCCAATCTTTGATTCCATGGCTTCTCTGGCCATGCTCCGGCAGATTCAAGGCTCAGGAACCTGATTCTTGGCCCCTCCGACTCAAGATCGGACTTGTTTCCAAGCCTTTCTCATTTCTAGGGTTTCTCCGAAACCCTAAGCTATTCGAGGTTCTTTCACCATTATTTGGTTAGATCTATACTGTATCTATGCTTTTCTTGCCATCTAAAGTGTTTTCCCCAAAAGTTTTGTCAAAATCGCTTCTCTCCGATTTTAGGGTTTCTGAAAGGATTTTTGGAAAAAATCTTTCTGATTTTTCTTCTTCTTTGCTTTATGTGTGTTTGTCTATACCCTGCTCGTGTGATTTCTTTTATTTTACGCATGTACTGTCTTTTACCTTTTCTTTTCTACTATACATGTTACTCTTGTTAATCTTTGCTATGTTTTCTTTACTCTTTTACTATATGTGTCTACCGTTAAGTTATTTGATTTTGTTTACTGGACTTTGTTCATGTTCTTACATGCTTCATCTACTTGTGTTCAAGTTTGTATTATCTCCCCCCTTCTGAACTTGTTTAGGTTCTGAGTTCTCTCAAATATGTTCTTCATGATTTTTCTTCCTTTGTCGTTCAAGCATGCTATCATATCTGTTTTGCTGAGGTTCTGAAACAAATGGCTTGCTTTTTCACCTCCATGTCTGACTTAATTGTGAAACCCTAGGATTTGGGGGTTTCCCTTGACGATTTTGATTTTGTGTTTGAGTTAGGGTTCCACTTTGGGACCTTGGACTCTCAGACCCACTATGAGTCTGCAAATTG
>NW_017682746.1:7332-9364 GCF_001879085.1 Nicotiana attenuata | reverse complement strand
GTAAGGTCCGGCGACTTGGGGTGGGGTGTGTGAAGAAGATGAGGTCAGGGGGGTGGTCTTGTATGGTGTATTGCGGCTGCCCTTCAGCTCTTAGAGTCTAGGTTTTAATTTGTATAGTCTAGGTCTTTAAGAAGAACAAGGATCCGGGTCTTGGGTGTTGGGTCGGGTCGACCCGGTTTTCGCTGGGTAAGGAGATGTGCTAGTTTAAGTGAAGAATGGATTTTGAAAGATTTGGGCTCACTCATCACATNGACCAAGCTTTTCAATTTCCTTCGCTTTTTGTTTTTTTTTTTCTTTAGTTAATTAAAAACCTAAATTAAATTCCTAAATTAATTTCAATTGTAAAATTAAGCTAATTATCTAACTATAATATTTTCAAGAATTAATTAATACCTAAATTTAAAGAGAAAACTTAATAATCCAAAATTAAAAGCTAAGAATGTAAAAATGCCATTTTTTCTAATTTTCTTTTTGTTTAATAAAGCAATTAATTAATTATCTAATCCTAAAATGTGAACACAAACTCTAAATGCAATGCATGATATTTTTTGTATTTTTGATTTTTAATGAAAATTAAATATGCACAAAAAATACAAATAATTAGCAAAAATCCTACAAAAATCCTATCAAATTGCAAAAATTGGGAAAAATTATTTTCTGATATTTTATGGGAGTAATTCATATAGGTCAAAAATCACGTGCTCACATGGACGCTCACGGTCGCGGTTCGGGCGCGGTATTTTCCCAGTGCACTGCCTCAGTCCGTGTTCAGGTCCACGGTTGCGGTTTCGACCGCGGTTTTCACCCTGTTCCATTTAGAATTTGGAGAATCGTAAAACATTAAAATTGTAGCCCTTTGAGTTAGCTTTCCAACCATATATTATATAGCCCAAATGGAGTTCGGAGAAAAGAGTTATGTCTATTTTACTAGACAGCGCGCAATATGTCTACTCGAATCTTCGTTTGTTCTTAACTATCAAATTGGATACCCGAACAAGATCCGGGCTTAATTCTTTGGGATTTTACTCAGACTTCAAAGCTCCAACTCACTATAATTCATTCCGTAACATCTATATAGCTCGAAATCACTCCTACAAGGCATAAAATACACCATTAGTGCAAAACACTAGCGATTAAAGCTCAAACTCAATTAAAGTGCAGTAAATTAGAGTGTAATAAGCGACTAAAATATGCAATTATAGCCTATCATCAATAACCAATAATAGAAATAGGAAGAAGGAAGTGAGAAACTTGTAGAAGAATTTTCCACCTTGCTCCTAGTGTGTTCTTGTCTCCTTAGGTTGAATCCCCGGTCTCCATTAGCCTCCTTAGGTCTAAATTATGTCAAAAGTCCCAAAAATAACGTTTTTCTATGTATATATACCAAACAGGGTCGGTCCTAAACAATTATAACTTCTCCTACGCGAAAAGGACAGTTTTTCCGGACAGAACTGTCACGACCCATTTTCCATAATAGGTCATGATGGCGCCCGACACCATTTGTCAGGCCAGCCAACGCGGAAGTATAATTAAATTCTCATTTTATCCTTACCAAAAGAAAACCATTATAATAGATTTTTTCCCCAATTAAAGTCATAAACCAGTAAAGATCAATAAAATATAAAGACAGTTATACAACCCAAAATGACGTCTACTACTGTGTGTGCCAGAACCTGGTGTCACAAGCTAAGGGCAACTAGTAGAATATACACAAAATGAATAATGTCCTATCCTAGTGTCTGAATCAGGATAGACAGAAACAACAACAAAAAATAATACAAGGAAGACTCCTTCGGCTGCGGATCGGCAAAAAGGGAGTGCAGCTCACCGTAGGAGTCCCAGATGCGCTCACTAATATGCACCAGAGTGATGTCCGGATCCACCTGCCTCAAATCCTGTACATTTAAGTACATAAGTGTAGCATGAGTACATAAACAATATGTACCCAGTAAGTATCCCGTCTAATCTCGAAGAAGTAGAGACGAGAGGTTGACTCGATACTTACTAAGGTCAATTAATATATATATATATA
>NW_017682746.1:0-3090 GCF_001879085.1 Nicotiana attenuata | reverse complement strand
AGGACGTGGCCAACTCTGAACTGCCTCAATCTTCTTGGGATCCACCTTAATACCCTCCCCTGACACTACATGCCCCAAGAATGCCACTGACTCCAGCCAAAACTCACACTTAGAGAACTTAGCATAAAGCTGCTGCTCTCGCAAGGTCTGAAGCACTACTCTCAAATGCTGCTCGTGCTCCCCCAGGCTACGTGAGTATATCAGGATGTCATCAATGAAGACGATGACAAAAGAATCAATATAAGGCCTGAACACCCTGTTCATCAGATCCATAAATGCCGCTGGAGCATTAGTCAAGCCAAAGGACATCACCAGAAACTCATAGTGGCCATATCTAGTCCTGAATGCGGTCTTCGGAACATCTGAATCCCGAATCTTCAACTGATGATACCCTGACCTCAGGTCGATCTTAGAGAACACCCTAGCACCCTGCAGCTGGTCAAACGAATCATCAATACCGGGTAATGGATACTTGTTTTTGATGGTGACTTTGTTCAACTGGCGGTAATCAATGCACATCCGCATAGTCCCATCCTTCTTCTTCACAAATAGCACTGGTGCACCCCAAGGCGATACACTGGGCCTAACAAACCCTTTAGCTAACAACTCCTCCAACTGCTCCTTCAGCTCCTTCAGCTCCTTAGGAGCCATACGGTACGGCGGAATAGATATAGGCTGAGTGCCTGGAGCCAAATCAATACAGAAATCAATATCACGGTCCGGAGGCATGCCAGGAAGATCAGAAGGAAAAACATCGACGAACTCTCGGACTACTGGCACTGAATCAATCGTCGGAGACTCTGCGGTGGTGTCTCGCACATAAGCTAGATAAGCCAAACATCCCTTCTCCACCATGCGCTGAGCCTTCAGGAAAGAAATGACCCTGCTAGGCGTATCAACTGTGGAACCCTTCCACTCCAATCTCGGCAACCCTGGCATCGCTAGAGAAACCGTCTTGGCATGGCAATCTAGAACGGCGTGATATGGAGATAACCAATCTATGCCCAGAATAACCTCAAAATCGATTATATCGAGCAGCAGGAGATCTGCTCTAGTCTCAAGACCACAGAAAGTAACCAGACAAGACCGGTAGACCCGGTTCACAACCACAGAATCACCCACGGGAGTGGACACATGAACATGAGCACCCAAGGGCTTAGGTGAAATAGCCAGGAAACGAGCAAACAAAGATGATACATAAGAATAAGTGGACCCTGGATCAAATAATACCGATGCATCTCTACCGCTGACGGAGATAATACCAGTGATGACGGCATCTGAGGCCAATGCATCCGGCCTGGCTGGAAGGGCATAGAATCTAGCTGGAGCACCGGCTGTCTAGCCTCCACCTGACTGAGGAGTAGCTGGCTGACCTCTCCCTGTCTGGCCTCCACCTCTGGATCGGCCTCTACCACTCTGCCCTCCACCTCTAGGTGGCTGGGCCGCTGGTGCTGGAGTCATGGCTGCTGCCCCTGCTGTACTGCCTTGCCCCTAAGCCTGGGGCAGTATCTCCTTATGTGGCCTGGGTCACCGCACTCAAAACAACGTGGTGCGGCAACCTGGTGCCCTGATGACTGTCCCTGATGACTCGTAGACCCCGTGGGAGGAGCCTGGATAGTCGGTGGGCGATATGAAGTCTCCGGCATAGCACTGAAGTAGGGACCAGAAGAACTCTGAGGACCTGAATACCCACTGGAAAAACCCTAAATAGCTGGCGGGCGGTAGGAACTCTCTGGCATGGCACTGAAATAGGGGCGTGCTGGAGCACCCCGGGCGGGAGGTGGTGGTGCTGAAGATGGGGGCCTACTGGGCTGACCCCTCCCATACTGACCTCTGCCCCTAGCTGGGGCACCTCTGAACTCTCCAAAGAATCTGGCTCTCTTGTCCTGCTGTATCTGCTCCCTACCCCTCTGACGATATCCCTCAATCCGGCAAGCAATCTCGACCACAAGCTGGTACTCTGTACCCATCTCCACCTCTCGGGCCATACCCGATCGAATACTGGGCTGCAATCCGGCGACAAACCTCCGCACTCTCTCTGCATCTGTAGGGAGTATCATAAGTGCATGGCAAGATAACTCACAAAACCTCACCTCGTAGTCGGTCACAGACATCTAACCCTGATCAAGGTGCTCAAACTGATACCACAGCTCTTCCCTCTCAGAGGGCGGAATATACCTGTCCAGGAACAACTGTACGAACTAACCCCAAGTGATGGGAGGAGAACCGGCGGGCCTACCAAGAACATAGGACTGCCACCATCTACGGGCCCTGCCCTCAAGCTGAAAAGTAGTGAAGTCGACTCCATGCGACTCCAATATCCTCATAGCGTGCAGTCTGTCCCTGCACCTATCGATGAAATCCTGAGCGTCCTCATGACGCTCACCTCCGAAGACTGGAGGGTGAAGTCTGGTCCATCTGTCTAGTAACTTCTGCGGATCGAACCCCACAGCTGGCCTAGGCTGGGGTACCTCTACAGCAACTGGCTGAACCCCCTCTGCGGGTAGTGCACCCGGAGTCTGATATACCGCGGCTGCATGCCCTGGAGCCTGAGCAGTAGGGGTCTCTGCTCCCCCTCCTGCCTGCGAAGCAACTGGGTCTGTTGGAAATAAACCAGCCTGAGTCATGGTGTCTATGAACCGGAGCATACGGCCCATGACCTCCTGAAATCCCGGCGCAGTCATGAAATCCGCCGGAGTAGGCAAAGCTGCGGGCGCCTCGCCCTGCTCCTTAATAGTGGGATCCCTCGCAGGGTCTGCTGGTGGTGCATCTGGAATAGCTCTGGGTCGCCCTCGTCCCCTACCGCGGGCCGGTGCCCTCCTCCGGCCTCTACCTCGGCCTCTGGCAACGGGGGGAGCAGCTCCTCCCGGGTCCGGAACGTCGGCGGCACGAGTCCTCACCATCTGTGAGAGAATAGAAGAGGAAACTTAGTATACTGACCACTGCACGATGGAAAATGAATAAAGAGTAGTCTTTCCTAACACCCTATAGCCCCTCGAAGACAAATACAGACGTCTCCGTACCGATCTACAAGACTCTATTAGGCTTGCCCGTAACTTGTGAGACCTACGTGAACCTAGTGCTCTGATA
>NW_017682745.1:0-9366 GCF_001879085.1 Nicotiana attenuata | reverse complement strand
TGTACCCCGAATATCCATCCAAGAAACAGAAGTGAGATTGCCCAGCCAACCTGTCCAACATTTGGTCAATGAATGGCAACGGAAAATGGTCCTTCCGGGTGGCTGTGTTCAGTTTTCGATAATCCATGCAAATCCGCCACCCCGTGACTATACGAGTCGAGATCAAATCGTTATTCTCATTTTGTACGACCGTCATTCCTCCCTTATTCGGCACACACTGAACAGGGCTGACCCAATTGATGTCGGATATGGGGAAGATGATACCCGCATCTAACCATTTGATCACTTCCTTCTTCACCACCTCTTTCATATTCGGGTTCAGCCTTCGTTGATGTTCTCTGGAGGGTTTGTGCCCCTTCTTCCAAGAGAATTTTGTGCATACAAAAAGCTGGGCTGATACCCTTTATGTCTGCCATGGTCCAACCAATAGCAGTCTTACATTCCTGTAACACCTGTAGGAGTTGCTCTACCTGCACAGCTAGCAAACCGGATGATATAATAATAGGTAAAGTAGAATTAGGCCCTAAGAAAGCGTACCTGAGGTGAGCTGGAAGCGGTTTCAGGTCCAACTGTGGTGGCTCCTCTATCGATGGTTTCGCAGGTGGTGTTGTTCTTTCTTCTAAGTGTAGGGGCTCGAACTGGGGTTCCCTTTTCCAGAACTATTGATCTTCAAGAGCCATGACCCACTCTGCCAACTCTTCACCATCCACATTTTCTAGATTCATCAAGCAGGCTTCTAACGGATCCCTGACATTAATAGTCTCATCCTCCTCTTGTAGTATTACATCTACGGCCCCCACTAGCGAGAAATTTGCAAATTCGCTGGGTCTCCTCATAGATTGTTGAACATTGAATATTATTTCTTCATTGTTCAACCTCATTTTCAGTTCTCCCGTCTCACAATCAATAAATGCTCTCCTAGTGGCTAAAAACGGCCTTCCCAGAATGATTGGTATCTCTTCATCCACTTGACAGTCAAGATTGACGAAGTTTGCAGGGAATACAAATTTTTCCACTTGAACAAGCACATCATCAAGAATTCATGTTGGTCTAGCTCTGCCAATGCCCAGTTTTGTATAGATTGCCAAGGGCATCAAGTTTATACTGGCTCCCAAGTCACAAAATACTTTAGCAAAAGCATAACTCCCAATGGTGCATAGGATAGTGAAGCTACATGGATTAGACACCTTTTGAGCCATAGGCCTTGTCACTACCGCGCTGTAGGTCTGCGTCAGAATTACAGCGGACAGGTCCTGGAAGTCAAATTTTTGCGACATCAGGTCCTTCATCATTTTTGCATACCCTGGCATTTCCCTTAAAGCATCCATTAGTGGAATATTCAATTGAATTTTTCTGAGCATTTCCATGAATTTCCTGTATTATTCATCTTTCTTTTGCTTTGCCAACCTCTGAGGGAATGGTGCACGAGTCAACCTCTGCCCACTGCTTTGTGTCTTTTCTTTGCTGGAAGCTTTTTCTACCACCTGTTCTGGGATTTGTTCACCTTCCTTCTCCTTACCCTTGTCAACCTGGGCATGTTCAATTACAACCTCGGTGAGCTCTGTTGACTCATCTGTCTCTAATGTAACTAGAGTAGTTGGCGTTGTCTCTCTCCTAGATTGAGCAACTTCTTGCTCCCTGTCTAAATTTCTTCCATTCCTGAGACTCATTGTCATGAGCTGATTTGGGTTGTGCTCCTTTTGATTAATGTTTGTATTTGCATGCAATGTTCCTTGTGGGCGATTGTTCAAGGCCATAGATAGCTGTCCCAATTGAGTTTCAATGCCTTTGATTGCTGAATCATGTGCAATTAACTTCTCTTGCATCTTTCCATTTGTCCCAATGAGTTGTTGCATCATGCCCCTGATTTCGATCATGTTACTGTCCTGCTGTTGATGAGGTGGTTGGTAGGCCAACTGTTGCTGGTGCTGCTGATTATAGCCCTCTTGGCCTTGTGGTCGTGCTCCTCCTGGATTAGGGTTGTGCTGTGGCTGGTTTGGACTGTACTGCTGGTTTGATGTTGGTCCCCATTGCTGCCCACCTTGTCTCTGACCTCCGAAATTATTGACATAATTCATGTCTTCTCTGAAACCCTGGTTGTCATTCTCTTCACTCCACGAGCACACATATGACTGGTTTATGCAAGGAGTGCATAAGCCTCCATTTGTGGTATCAACAATGTGCACCTGTTTTGTACCCATCTCATCGATTTTCTTTGTCAGCAAGTTCATCTGGGTCATGAGAGTGGCTATGTTTTCTGCATTTGTGTTGTTTGGGTCAAGAGCGACAGAATGCACTATTGGAGTGAGTGTTGTGTCTCTCATCATCCAGCCTGAATTTCGAGACATCTTGTCAAGAAGAATCTTACACTCTGTGAATGTTTTGCTCAAGAATGCACCCCCAGCAAAAGCATCTACATTGGCCTTCAGACTATCAGCCAAACCCATATAGAATCTCTGTCCCAGCATCTGATCCGGAATGCCATGGTGCGCACACTTCACCAACATACCCTTAAACCTCTCCCAGGTTTCTTGCAAAGTCTCAGTCGGTTTCTACCTGAATTGCAATATCTCATCAATCTGCCTTGCAATTTTCTTGGGTGGATAAAACTTGTTCAAGAACTACTTGACTAGTTCCTCCCAAGTAGCAATGTAGTTTATTGGGAGCGAATTCAGCCAAGTTTGAGCCTCCCCAGTCACTAAGAATGGGGCAGTAATAATTTGATTGCCTCAGGAGTCACGTTCGGCTGTCTTTGAGTGACACAAATTAATAGAAAGTTCTTCAGATGTTGTTGTAGGTCCTCGATGTATGACCCGGAGAACAACCCTTTATTCTGCAACAGGTGCAACATGTTGTTGGTAACCTGGAATGTCTCCACTTGTATCTGAGGAACTGCAATTGCTGTAGCCAGGTTATCAGCAGTTGGTTGCGCCCAATCATAAAGAGCAGCTTCCAGCCCAAGAGGTGCTACCACTCTGATGTTTGGGTCAACTCGATCATTCCTATTGTTTCCGTTGATGTTCTCGGCGTCGTCCATTTCAATTTCGAGTTGGTCGTTTTGTTGTAGTTGTTTGCCCTTCTTGTTAGCCCGATTCAATGCCCTGAATGCTTTTTCGGGATCTAAGAGTCCTTCAAAAAGTTCTCCAGTTCTCAAAGAGTTTCTAGGCATGCACCTGAGTCACAGAAGAGTTCAAACGTGAGAATTTCAATGGAAATATTTTTAACACCACGGAAATTTGATCTTGACTAAAAATCCTAGCAATTCTTTCAAGTTGCAATAAATAACGTCGTTAGTTCTCCGGCAACGACGCCAAAATTTGATCACGCTGAACTATGCCTTATAAAAAGGAATAAGCGGTCGCTGCAAATATAATCCGGTTCAAGTCTGGAGTCCAATCCCACAAGGAACTAACCTATTTACTACAACTTTTAACACTGCTAATGATAAGCTCAAACAATTCCCGGATGCAAGATTCTTAATGGATAATGAATAGAATTTAGTTAACTAAGGAAAAATGACAATAAAACTAGCAATAATCTAGAATAGAGTTGAATTCATTGGTAAAATGGTCTAGGTTATTGATTACCCCTATTGTCGGATTAATTCCTAACACGTTAGCTATAATCTTGCCGTGACACTCTATAAGGAATATGAGTTCTGGGCTACCCCAATTATCTCTATCAATTACAATAATTTACTAAGCATTCTCTCGAACTACTCTAGTTAACAATTTATGCAACTCAGAATTATCCCACCAAAGCTTCGTTATCCCTAACCCTACTTTTAAATTCAAGTAATTAATCTCTTAACTTACTCAAAAGTGGTGTTGTTCAACAACAATCTAACCAAGTGTTCTTTCTCAAGCAACACAAGATAACTAGATACGATTAATCAAGGCCCTTTCAATTAATCAAAAGACAACACGTAGTTGAACAATCATAGAGTAAAAACGGCTCAATTATATCAAAACAGAGTCAAGACTTCATCCAACAATCGGTTCCATCAACCCTAGATAACGGGTTTAGCTACTCATGCTAATAGATAAGAATTCACTATATAAAGTCATAATCAACAATGGAATTAAAAAGAAGAAGATAAAAACTCTAAGGAAATTCTCTGTCTTTCTTCCGTGTTCTTGCCTTCAAAAACTCTCCAAAAACAGCTCTCCTTCTCTTTTGGACGAATTAGGCTTCATATAGGTTTAGGTTAGTCGCTCTGGAAATTACATAATTGACCCTGGGTTATTGGCTTCCGTCAGCTCGTCCGCGGCCGCAGATTGGACCACGGATTTGGCCCATGGTTCTGTCCGCGGCCGCGGACCTGACCACGGATTTCCCACTTGCTTTTCTTTCTCCTTTTCGACCGTGCTAACCTCCGATTGGCCTTCCACGCTCTATATTGACTCCAAAATACTCTTTAGCTTCCTCATAGCTCGGAGTGGCTCCTGCAAAACATACAAATCTTAATTAGTGCATTTTGTTATCTTTTAACATTCAAACGTTGATAAAGTGCAGCCAAATTAGAGTGTAAATAGTATCTAAATTGCATAATTATACTCTACTATCAGTAACTTCTTGCAAAAACTTCTTTCCAGTTGGATCCATAACCATAACTTTAGTTGGCAACTCTGTAGTAACATTAACCTCAATAAGCATTCGAGCAAAGGATACTCGAGTTTGCTTAGTGGTGCACTCATCAGCAAATATAGGCTTCACAATCACACTAGCAATTCTACTGAGTGAGCCAACTCCCCAACAAGACATAGGCAGCTTAGGAAATTTGACCCACAATGGAATAACAGTAGAAAATTCTTCAGTGAAATCAAATTTAGGGGTCCATGGTTTTAAAATGATAGGCTTGTTGGCTATTGAATAAGGGCCAGCATATAGTATTTCACGAGCATCTTCAATAGTTTGGAATCTTATTATGTAATATCCTTCATCATGGTAGAACAGTTCAGGCTCAACAACATGTGACCAGTGTAGATTAATGTATCTCTTCATCGCATTATACCCTGGTCCATCTCCTAAAATATATGCAATCAATGCACACCTCCGTTTGTTCTCTTCCATTTCTACCTCCGCTTTGTCTAATTGAACCACAGGCTGACCATCTAATAATATGACACTTGATCATATTATTATTATTTCATTAACCGTCAGTGCTTATTAGATGACGAATTGAGAATCTGAAATTGTATTAGAACTAATAAAGGAAAAATAGTAGGGTGAAAAATAAATTAAAAGAAGTAGCTCAAAGCTATAAATTGTCATCTAGTCTCTAGTCTCTAGTCTCTAGTATATGTTACTTCTGCATGCTAAAGGAAGAAAAATGATCTTTGCAGCATACATAGGGAAGAAGCAACTGAGCAAGATGCAATAAAGATGCCATTAGGAGTCGTTTAGAAACAAGTTACGCAAAACATAAAACAAGTCGTTAGAAACAAGTAATTATGAAAAGAAAATCAACCAATAAATACAGTTAAATTCTATTCGATATAAGTTCCATCAGTATAAAATTTTGACATCCTTAACATTAACAAAAATTAAAAACTACTAAAATTGATAAGTAGATACGTAGATCAGCAAACACACAAATCCCACCGAGTCGTGATGGCAAGTCGTAATGGCGTTTAACTTAATTTGCTAGGTAAACCAACTAACATAATATCACCAAATTTGAAGATCAGTAATAAAAAAAAATAAGAATAGGAAATTCGATGCAAACTATCTAAAGAACCGGTGATACAAATCATGAACAACTAAGATTTGGAACTTCAATGTTGGTATGAGGAAAAAAACCATTATTTGTTTAGAATATACATAAACAGAAATACAAGTTCTTTCTAAACTACATGAACAAGATGGAGCTAATGTCTTCAAGACGCTCTGCAGACTCCGCACAGTCACGTCATTTCGTGGATGCAAGGTGCATAAGTGTCGTTGAGTACATTCACGCAAACTCACGTTATCTTGTTAAATCAGTAGACTAACTTTAATGAAAGTTAGGTGGCGAAGTTTTAGTCACCAGATACTCACTGTATACTAACCTGTGCAGTCATAAGCATATAGTAGATATACAAGAAACAGACCACAGAAATGAGATATATATAATAGAGCATTCTTTTGGATAACACAGGTAAAAAGCATATAAGAATGCCAATCCATGCATATATAGTGAGATATAAACAGTAAGCTTTTACTCGAACACTGTCTACATTAATAATAGAGTGTCTATACCGATAAAGAGAGTTAAAGACCTATATTTCACATCAATTTCCAAAATAGCATTTAATCGAATACTCCTACATGAGTATATAATGTTCTATGCATGCTGAATATCAACTATATCAACATCTGACGCCCTCATAAGTGGTCAACAAACATTAACAAGCTAAGTCTCAATGCATTTAATATGCCATGAATTTGCCATATGTCGAGATATGATGAATGTTTTCTACAGTGATATCTAAGAATGTCAAATGCACATGCTCCGACGACTCTCACCATAACTTAATTCGCAGCATTCCCATTATGCTCCAACGATATCCAGTCTCATCTATGTGCTCCAAACACGAATACATGTACTCACCTGCGCTCTACGAGGTCTAATCGGTAGTCAATGGGTAATTCACATGACTCCAGATGGACAAGATCCTATCCAAGCGCCGCTACAGAACATCATCATGCATTAAACATATTAATATCACAAGAACCGGCTACGACATAGAAGCCAGCCATAATAATATCAATCGCATGACAACTCATGTGCCATAATCATCATCAACTACACGAGACAACACTCACGTTCCATAATCTCAGTCCATATAAAAAAATTTATGCATAGAAAATGTATGCATATGAATAGATAAGCATGTATGCACTTGGACAGAGAAATTTAACCATGCAGGGATATATGCATGTTACATGAGAGATCTCTATGCATGATGTATGCCTATGTATAACATACGACTACATTCCCAAACAATTGTAATCATCATAACAAGATAGCCAATATGTCCAATAAAGAAAAACGTAGACATGACCTATACATGAATAGACAAAGCTCAAGTATGCTATACAATAATAATTTAAGCATATCACAAGTAGAGCATGTACCAAACAAGGCATCAAACGAAGCTTTAAATATGCACCGAGTATGTTGTAGGACTCTTAGGTACCCGGATATATCGCTCGTCATCTCCCACACATAACAGTACTCCAAAGACACATAACAATAACATGTAAGCGAATTTTAGAAAATAGTCCCTCAGGTTGAGGTTATAGCAAGAAACTTGACTTTTAACCATTCCAACAAGTCCAAATTGACCTAATTGCAATCTTAAATTAAAGTCTCAGATAATACGAATCCCGAATGCGCAATAACAGAAAAATCAAAACTTGAGTCAAACTTGTGAACTCTTAAGTCTTCGAATGGCCAATTTTCAACTTAAAGCGCCGAATCAACCCGGGCCACCCGAATCCAATCCGAATACGTATCGCTAATCATCATAAACTTAATTGGAATCTTCAAGAATCCCGAATTACGAGTCGTTGACCCAAATATTGACCTTGGTCACTCTCTAATTTTAGGCCTCTTATTTTCGATATACTTAGGTTCTTTAAATAACCCCATGCGATACTATTCCAGTCAGCTCGCAAGTTTGTCCTTTTGTGTTTAATCGATGTATTGTTCCATGTCCAATATTAGTTATACATAAATATACCCAATTGGGTGCATTAAATTGTAGAGAACGTGTAATATTTAATGCTACTCTCGAAAAGTATCGACAACAATGGATTTTTTTTTTGTAAATGTATATTATTACACATATTTTATACCCTGTTTGGCTACGGAAAGCAATAGTTTTTGGTCCGACCGACAAATACTTAATATTTTCCATAATTACAGGATCAAGCTGATGCTAGATTTCTCAATACAAACCAAACACTGTATTCGGATACCAAATTTTACCCACGTATGACTTTCATTGTTCATCTAATATCATTAAAACAAACAAGTTGCAATGATGTAAGAGTTATAAAATGGAAATCGGAATAGAAAAATAGGGATTCCTAGTGAACCATCCAGTGTAAGATCTAGTTCATTAACGGCAAGCAACTGCCTTGCCTGCAACTCTGGTCCCTATTCGGATGCTTTTTGCCAGAAAAAAAAAACCCCAAAAAAAAAAAAGACTTAATGATACTGATCATAAATGTATAGTTTCCAGTAATGGGTTACATAACTCAAGCCACCGTCAAGACAACAAACAGGATAATAGACAACATCTTCCATTATTCCCGGTGATGATGCCGCTTCAAATAAAACTAAGAAAAAGCAGAACAGAATAAATCTTAACCAGTATGCTCATTCCGCACAGCAAGTACCTTGCATGTCCAACGATGAGGTGTGGTCCTCCAAGCCAGGGGCGTGATTCGCTAAGTCGGATCACTTCCAAGTTCACAGCTTGGCTTTGATTCCATGTATTCCTTGGATAGTGTGGCCCTGGTGTGACATGCTGTATTGGGGTCAGAAATACTTTAAGGGTGTTAGGCTTGGCTACATCTGTTCATTTGTTGATATAGGAGTCCGCCAAACTGAGGGCGTTGTCTCCAGTAGGGGTCGCCCTTCAAAAGAATCCTTGTGTCCAGCAATCTATCAAAAAAGGGAAAGATAGGTTTAGGATATGGATAATGTAGAGCAAATCAGTTCGAAGCAATCAAGGCACGTATAATGAGAATGATCTTTCGAAAAATATTTACCTGCAGCGGAGCTCTTTGTCTTCGTAGTTTGACTCATTGTTCACCGGAGGACCACCATCTTCTGAAACAGAAGCTTGTCATATAATTGCCAGCATGCTGGGGTTTCCTTTGGCAAAGCACCATTTCAACACATCAATTGTTCCGGTTACATAAGAAGCATGCATGTACAGTTTCCTGCGCATGCGGAGGTTTTTTGGAATCTCTCTGTTGATGGCATATTAAATGCTTCTGCCAAGGCCGAGCCAGCACGGGCAGATGGAATCTAGTCTGAGTCCAGGCAAGATTCCATGGAATGTGTAAGGAATTCTATCTCCTGGTTTATCGCTCTTGATGGACGGAAGCGGCTGCCAATGTTTATTTCGAATGCACACTCCTAGTACTCGGTGTGCCTGCATTATGATTGGTAAAGATAGAACTACAAAGTCACGGCAATTTTTGTCACATACATTCTACAAGCTATAACAGTTATTCAGATTTCTATCAAGGCGGAATATCTCACGAATCGGGTTCTTAAAAACTATTAGATCTGATCTTTTTAGCAAAACTTGCATCGTCCATAAGCGACGCATTTGTTTTTGGAAGAGACTAGGTGGATGATCGTTA
>NW_017682744.1:0-9368 GCF_001879085.1 Nicotiana attenuata | reverse complement strand
AAAGAGAAAAGGAAAATTGATTCAAAAAATATTTGGTGTTGTTTTCTGTTGCGCCAAAACTGCCCGAACTACGCAAGTTTGATTCTCATCGGATGTGGGATACGTAGGCAACCCTCAACGGGTCCAACCCTATTTTGCAAAAATAACCCAAAAAATATGAAATGTTGTCATAAATAAAATTAGGTGATTCCGTTTTGTCCAAATAGCTAAAATGTCCCAACAGGGCGCCAGAAGGCTCTTTTTGCAAGAATAGCTACCTATGGTCTTTTTTAAAATTTTTGGCCAATTAGCAAAAACATCCCTAAAATCTTCTTTCCTGAGGTGCTGAAGGGTCGTATTTGCAAAGGTGTTTTGTTTCGAGTTGCAATTTTTGAAAAATTGATAATCTTCTTTTGAGTCAAAATAAATCATGGGTTTTTAACCAATCACTTTAAACAAATGTGCATGATGAGCACTATTGAAAATGAACCTTTCGAAGTTGTAGAGAAAATTCCGCTAGAACTCCATATGTGGTGGAATGATCTAGGGGAGGTCAGCAGAGGTGCTGCGGTAAAGGCTTTAGGTGGGCTCATTGGTCTGTTGAAGATTAAACCGAGGTTGGACATAATTGAAACTTTAATACCTTTCTGGGACCAGGTGCATAATGTGTTCCATTTCTCTGATTTTGAGTTAACCCCTACACTTGAGGAGATAGCAGGCTATGCTGGCCTTAATGGGAATATCAGGAGCCGATACCCAGTGGCACCAAGGGCTGTAACCCCTCACAAATTTCTGGATCTTCTGAGTATTAGTCGGGAAGTCAAAGAAATCTAGCTGAAGGATTTTGCACATTCTACTTCCTATACCGCCGTTATGGAGACCCCCACCGTTTTGAGGCTCCGGATACCGGTCTAAGTCATTCAGGGAACAAAGGCAAATAGGAAGTACGTCGGGGACTGGCCTTCGTAGTGTCATTCTTAGGCACCTTAATCTGCCCGAGGAAGGATGGACATATAGTGTTGGGGCTCGTAGGAATAGCCTACTTCATGATTAAAAAGGCTAATGGCACTATTGTACCAATGATCCTAGCAGAAATTTATCGAACTCTAACTGTTTGCCGAGTAGGGGGAAAATTTCTTTAGGGTTGCAACATGCCTTTACAACTTTGGATGGAAGAACACCTTTGCCATGGTCCATGGTACATGAACTATGGTATGGCTGGTCTTAAATGCATTGAAGAACATGAAAACCGGGTGGAGGGTCATGAGTTTCCAGAAGGTACGAAGGCATGGTTCGCACATTTGAGTTCTTTGACTGCAAGCAAAATTGAGTGGACATTCGGTTGGCTCCCGGTCACTGAGGTCATTTACATGTCGGCTGAAGTGTGCTTTCTTCTATTAATGGGTCTTTAGAGTATTCAGCTGTATGCTCCACACAGGGTTCTGCACCAGCTGGATAGGTACCAAACTGTCCCTCATGATAAAGATTTGAGTCGGCAAGTCACTGAACTAGGTCCAAAAGCAGCATTCTCGGAAGAAAAAGTTCGCCAGATTTGGCATCAGTGTAGGTTCTTGGAGCCACAGACTCGGGTATGGGATTTGTCCAAGGGTGAGTTAGAGCCTAGTTAAACGGCCTGGTATGGTAAAAGGGTTCAAGTCCATCAAGAGCCTGAACGGCCTGCCAAAAGGCCCCACGTTCAACAATTCACTAATGGGGCACTAGAACAATGGGATTGGTTAGCAAAGGAAAAAGGCTATAGGGCCACGATAAGCAAATTGGAAGGGCAAATCAGAGATCTTAAATCTGATAGTAGTGCACAGGCTGCTGCCGATGAAGGGGAGAGGAAAAAGTTGGCTCGAGAAAATGAAGCCCTCCGAGCCCAGATTCAAAGAATGAAACTAGATGCTGAAAACAAAGTAAGAAGCAGAGCAGATGAAAAACTCATAAACGGTCTCAGGAGGAAAGTATGTGAGTATGGGACTGATTTGGAAATCCGAAGGTAGATTGGCAAGAGCCTGCGCAAAGTTGGCGAAAAACGCAGAAGGACGGGCGGAATTTGTTCAGCAATTAAAAGGAAGATATGATAGAGAGGCCGCAAATCTAAAGAAGAAGCTAACTACCATCAAGAATGTAATGGCTAAACAGACAAAGAACTTCAAGGTAGAGAGCGAGCATTGTTATGCATTGATGTCTCGACTGGAAGAGAACATGCAACAGTTGCAGGAGCAATGCCATAATGACACCCAAGTTCTGGAAGCTAGACCTCAACAAATTGGGCGCCTGCTCCAAGAGAAGGGCATCATTAGAGAAAGGATTAGAGGAATCGCTGACTACATCGTCATGAAATGCCATGAGTGTGAGGATATGACTAGATCCACTTTCTTCGCCGCAGTGATGACTTTTGTTCGCCAGATAATGGATGACCTGGATCGTCTCCAAGGAGATCTTGCACACAGGCCCACGGTGAGACTGATTGATGTCCCGCGGGCCCCTAGAGTGGTTTTGGAAACACTTATGTATTCTTAACTTATTCTTTTCGAGTCTGTATTTCAGTTTCCTTTTAGAAATATGTTTTGAGTCTGTTTTAGTTTTTCAAGTTCTTACGTATGTATGACGGAGTCGTTGTAATAGAGAAAAATTAGAAGTCTCTATTTTTAATGAAAATTTGAAAAACCCAAAAATTATTTCTTTTTTTCATTTCCCATTTATCCCCTGAACTACGTAATGATCTGATTCGCGCGGCGTCGCGATACGTAGGCAATCCACATCGGATCCAGTCATAGCTGTAAATGACTCAAATAAAAGAGAGAATGATGAAAGAGGGCATAAGAAAAGAGACAAAACGATATAAAAGAGAGAGAGCGCAAAGAAAAGAGAGTAAATAATGAAAATCATAAAGAAAAGAAAAGATTCAAAGATCCGCAAAGGTAACAAAAGCCGGGATAGACATGCAACCGTTGCAAAGCATGTAGAAAAACGTTAATTGTCTAGGTGCATTGCATTCCCCAACGTGCGATTCCCTATGTGTTAATTGTCTCGAACTAACCGGTTTGTTGTGTATGCTGTTGAGATTAGGTTCTGTTTTTAAGGTGGTTGGTTTTGTGGTAACCTGGCTTCGCACCCTTACTTTACAAGATCCAAGGGAAGTGTCGAAATGTCGTCAGAGAGTCATCTACCAACAATTCACATCCCAGAGGACAGCCCAATGTCGGTTATCCCAACGTCAGAGTCAGCAACTACTGAAGAGAACAGGGCACTGCGCCTCCGCATGTTGATAATGTGGGACGCTTGGTCTAACGGTAGAGAGCCGCCTAGTGTAATACCTGGTTTCCCCGAGCTGATTCCCAGAACAAGTGGAACCTCCAACATCTCTATAAATTACCTGAATACCCCACTTGGATACCCCACTATTTCAGCCTATTTCGCCAGAACGCCTTCTGAGGTTCGCCCCCAGGCACTGATTTCGGGACTGGCTTCTAACATTTTGAGCCGGCATCCTTTACTTTCCAAACACCACAATTTCTACCGGACACGGCTCATGTCACTACAAACTCCTACCCTCAACAACCTCGGTATGAGTTTACCGCGGGACAAGAGAGAACTGTAAAGAATCTCGAACAAGAGGAGATCAGTCGGAAAATGAGAAGCATAGAGCAAAGTCTCAAGAACATAGAAGGCCTGAGTGGCCAGAAGAGTGTATCCTACGCTGACTTATGCATGTTCCCGCATGTTCATCTGCCCATCGGTTTCAAGACTCCCAAATTTGAGAAATATGATGGACAAGGGGACCCCATAGCTTACACGAAGAGGTATTGCAATCAGTTGAGGGGAGCGGGTGGAAGAGAAGAGCTCCTAATGCCTTACTTCGGGGAAAGTTTAGTCGGGATTGCGTCCGAATTGTATATGGATCAAGACATCTCCCGCTGGCACATATGGGATGACTTGGCCCGAGACTTTGTCAGACAAATCCAGTACAACGTGGACATAGCTCTAGATAGAAACTCTTTGTCCAATTTCAAAAAGAAGTCTTCGGAAGTTTCCGAAAGTATGATGTCAAGTGGCGCGAACAAGCTGCTAGGGTGAAACCCCCAATGGATGAGACCGAGATGGTCAGTGTCTTCTTGCAAGCCCAAGAGGTTGATTACTTCCAGAACATGATGTCTACTATGGGAAAGCCATTTGCAGAAGCCATAAAGATTGGGGAAATAGTAGAGAATGGTTTGAAAATGGGTCGTATCCTGAGCCAGTCGGCTATAAGAGCCACCTCTCAAGAAATCCAGAGCGGGTCGGGGGCTGCAGCAAACCGGAAAAAGAATGAAGAGGTAGCAATGATGGCCTCAAGTCTGAAAAATCCTCGTTAACCTCGAGGTTACTTTGGTTCCTCTCCCAGAACCCCACAACATTACTACCCTCACCAAGATGCGGCATATGCCATGACTCCTCATCCTTACGAAGTAATGAATGCTCAGTCGTATGTCCGACCGCAACAACATTACAATCAGAACCGAGCTCCACCTCCCAGAAATAACCCTCCTCACCAAGCTCCATATAATCCCCGTCCCCCACAGAATAATTTTCCATATAATTCCCGTGCCCGTGAACCACCCAGAAAGACCAACTTAACACCCATTGGTGAATCATATTCCAACCTCTTCCCAAAGTTGGTCCAACTGGGTTTGTTGCAGCCTGTACCTCCAAACAGGCAAAACCCAGAGTCACCCTCCTACCGACCTGGCACCCGATGTGCTTATCTTTCAGGGGCAGAGGGGCATGACACTGAAGATTGCTGGACCCTTAAGAGAGCGGTCGAGAACCTGATAGAGCAAAAACGGGTAGTGTTGATGGATGAGGAGGTTCCCAATGTTACCAATAACCCATTGCCGGCTCACAATAACGGGCCAGTTATAGGGATGATTTGTGAAGACAGAGAGTTTGACCCAGCTTTGAAGGCTATCATTTCTATTGCCGATGTTGAAAAGAAGCCCAAAGCGGCAGCAAAGCATGCTAAGGATGAGAAGAAAAGCAACTCCACTCCTCGGAGAATAGAAAAGACTGTGGAAGCCAAAACAGGGGTAGTACCGCCTAGAGATATCGTTCTTTATGTTTCCAAGGCCCCAAAAAAAAAACGGTTCGTGTTGAGTCCCCCCAAAAGGTTCGAGCTAAACAAGGGACCTAAGATGTACGTACCA
This sequence comes from Nicotiana attenuata, assembly GCF_001879085.1. Taxonomy (NCBI): domain Eukaryota; kingdom Viridiplantae; phylum Streptophyta; class Magnoliopsida; order Solanales; family Solanaceae; genus Nicotiana; species Nicotiana attenuata. The sequence continues at coordinate 4,200 of NW_017682744.1, read as the reverse complement.
AAGGGGACTTATGTGGCGCGGGGGCCAATAATTTCACCCAGGCTGAATGAGAACGTGGTTATCAGCCGCGCACCACACAATCCCATGAAGGACCCCACTGCCGTCCCGTGGAACTACAACAAAATAGTGGTAATGTACAAAGGGAAAGAAATCATGGGGGAAGTGAATGAAACAAACCCGTCCGGGAAGTACCTCAATCTGGAAGAGTTGAACAAGACCAAACAGAAGCGTTTCCCGCTTAAAAAGCCAGTCAGTGCTGAAGAGGTGTTGATACCCAATTTTTTCCTAAGTATTTTTATACCCAAATATTTCCAAAATAGCATATTGGTGCATAAATAAGCACACCTAAGAATTTTGGCATTTTAATGATTTTTAAAACCAATTTGTTGCCTATTTTAGTACAACAAAATCCAATAAATATTCCCAAAATTATCATTTTTGGCGAATAATTCATTTTATTCTCACATTTGCACCAAAATATAATTAAGGTAATTTTTGCATATTTTTACAAATTTGTTTGGTAATTTAAAAGCTAAATTGCATATAATTGCAATTATAGCCTATCTTGTAATTTATAGCGTTTTACGTTTATAAAATTAATCCCAGTATTTTTAAATTAATATTTATATAATATTCATTTACCCAGTACTTTTAATTTGCTCTTAAAATTTGTATTACTATTTTATAAAAAATTTTAAGGGAAAATTGGCTATTTACGGTTTGGCCTCAATTGCATTTCAATTATAGCCAATTTGGCAACCCCAATTAACCCAATTTCAAAGTTCAAAATTACCCAGCCCAATTTCAAATTAACCCAACCCCTGACCCATTTATCCGCTCCGCCCGACTCCCATTCAATCTAGGTCGTTGATCTAAATGATCAACGGCCACCCTTCATTCTTTCCTTTTAATTTTACCAACCATACCCAACCCTAATCATTTCTTACCAAATGCCGCCCTTGAAACCCCTCGTCTCTGAAATACTCTCTAATCTCTCTGCAAACCCTAGCCGCCGCCTCTCAATCCCACCCTAATCCATGGCCTCCCATGGCCATCGGAGATGTGTAATGGCCTCCTACGGCTCCTGGGTGTTCGCTTCTATGGTTTCACGGCCAAAATCTCGAAGGAAGCTCGTCCAGTCGTTGCCTGACTTCCATTCATGACCTTTCTCCGGTCGTCCCTGACTTTTTTCCGGCCAACCATGGCCGTTCTAGTCAGATCCTTGGCGCTCCTGGTTATATCGTTAACTTCCAAGGCCTTTCTCATCTTTCTGGGTTCTTCGAAACCCTAATCTTTGGGTTTTTTTTTTATTTTTCTTTCAGATCTGCTTTAGATCTATACTTGCCATGAATGTTTAAGTGCTTTCGTGAAAGTTCTTCAACTTTTCTTGCAAAAACGACCTTTCATTAGGGTTTTTCCGTTGAAGTTTTTCAAAAGACCTCTGATCTTTTAACGTGTTTATGTTTTGGCTATGATTTGTTCATGTTTATTCTTCTATCTGTTTCAGCATGTTAAAAACCCTAATTCCTTTTTAATTTATCCGAGTTCTGAAAGCTGTTTGTTTAAATGTGCATTTGTTCTTTGTTGCTGATTCTTTCTTCCTCGTTTAATTTGTTTAATTTTAAGTTCTTACCATCTTGCAAAACCTGGTTACTGATAAAGCCCTAATTTTCTTTTGAAGTTTTCTCACTTGTTCCTACTCTGAGACCCATTACTTGCTTCTATGTCTTCTTCACTGTTGTTTCTATGTGATTATTTGACCTGCTTGACTACTGTGCTTCGAATATTTTCTTACTACTGAACCCTAGCTTACCCTAATACTACTATATGTTTGTGCTGCTTCTTTTCATCAACATGTCTAACACTGCATGCTTGTTCATTCCTTGCTATTTATATAGTGAAGTGCAGAATCATGTTCCTTTCTTGTTTGATCTTGATTCCTTTGATCTTGCGACTGATTGCAAAAAAAAAAAAAAGATTTTTCTTACGAGCCCTAATTTTTACTCATCTGTTCAAAATTAATTGATTCACTTCCTTTATCGTGATGTTTTACCTTGCTGAATCCTTTCCCAAAATAAACCTATTTTGTAATTAGACTGGATTATTTACTTCATGCTTTTACTATCCCTTTTCATGGCAATAATCAATCTGCCCCCCAAACTGATTTTCTTTCCTTAATTAGGCCTGCTGACCCGTTAAGCAGTTTTTCCCTAATTAAAGGGGAATCATTTGGGTTAATTGATTCTGAATGGTGATTGTTTCCATGTTTGTGTTTTAATTTTACTTATTGCCTTATTTCTCTACACGTTTTCAAAGCTATAAATACCTACACTCTTCTCTTTCAAACACACGAACACAGACGAACAATCTGAGTTCAAAAATCACTTTTACACTTAAAAACTCTCTCTCTCTTTCTGCTACTTGTGTTGTTGCTTTGTCTAGCCGGCTGGAAGCCATGGCTAGACTGTGGATTCTTGTTTGCTCCATTTTTCTGCACTTTGCTTCTCTACTGGTATGTCCTAGTTAATTTACAAGCTTCAACAACAACATGTTTCTCATTCCTGTCCACTTCTACTCATGTTTTCTGCAACCAAGATGTGTTATTAGCATGCTGTAATATGTTCCCTTTCCCTTGCAATTTAAGGTTTATCCATGTGTGCATTCTGTCAGTCGTGTGTTGTTTATTTGCTACCTTATGAATCCCAAACCCCCATACCCCTTTATATGCTTTAAGTTATGGTTCAGAAACGTGGCAATGTCTGAAATCATTGTCCATGGATATGAACTGGACCCCTTTGGGCCCTAAACTTTGTCAATTTCCATCCCCACTCCCTTATTGTGTGTGCCTATAGGAAATCTCAAATCTGAATAGAGGTAATATTAACTGCTGAACTCGTAATGTCCTGTTAAAATTGGTAACCCCTTTTCAGTATGTATCTTTTTCTAAAATCAGTATACATCACGCCTAGTTCTAACCAACACTTAGAGGATTAACAATCAGATCGGTTTTAGTCAACTGCATTCGAGTAAGCCTAATGTAGACTTTTTCGCCTAAAAAATATGTGTTGAACCAGTCCGCTCGTCGCTTTATTTAATTAAGACCAAAAATAGTACGTGTAAGACATGCTAAACTCTATGACTTTTTGCTGGTTTATGGAGGCATATTTGGGCCCTGTTTGCTTGCCTGATTCCATCTATTTGCACTTATGTGTTTTGGTTGACGCCTTAGCATTTTGTCCTTTGAAAACTTCTAAAAGCCCCAAACCCCTTCCCCTTTAGGATTAGTAGTCCATTTGCCTCCGGGACTGATAGGATTGGGGCAGGTAATAGCATGCAATAAGTAACGATACAATTCCACGCTTTAATACCTTAACGGGGTGGAAAGGGTAGACATGGAGATGATGATCACATGATAACACTACGCGTACAATTGGATATCGGTGTTGTGTAAATGATCCATGTGATATATAAACCTAGGACCCCCCTCCCTCTTTATTAGTTTGTTATTTTCAGAATTTTGAAAGCTGTCCAATTTTCAACTTCCGCTTCTTTTATTTCTTTTAAGTTGCTTGCATCAATTATTTGACCCCTTCTTTTCTCTCACACCTTTCTGTGATTATAAAACTATTTCCTTCCAGATTTCAGCACTTTTAAATCCTTTCGTGCTTTTTATTTGCAATTGTTATGTGAGTGGTTTCATCGTATTTGCAATGCTTGCTTGTCTACTTGTTGTTTGCATTTAAAGTCACAATTGTAGCATGGCGGGGAACCACACTAGTGGATCTTGAGGGGTGCCTAACACCTTCTCCTCGAGATAATTTCTAGCCCTTACCCGATCTCTGGTTTTCATCTCAAATTCTTTTCTTAAAGTGTCCTAATGCACTATAATCATTAGGTGGCGACTCTCCAAATCCAAAACCCAATTCCCAAACGGGAATAGAGTTGTCTTTCCTGAATTTCGTAAACCCGATTTCGCGAGGAAAAAGGGGGCATCGACAGCATGGAGACTCTGCTGGGGATTCTTTAGGCTTTTACCATTGCATGCTATATGTGACTTTTATTGCCTTCTTTTATTGCTTTTTTTTAATGCCTTTATTGAAACTGACTTGTTTCTTTTGTTTCTTTTTCTTAATTATTTCGTTTACCGCTTTTCCCGTTCAATGTTGTAATTCTGAGCAATCATTGTAAACTTTATTGTAT
>NW_017682743.1:7177-9369 GCF_001879085.1 Nicotiana attenuata | reverse complement strand
ACCAAACCAAGTTTAGCTCATTTTTAACTTCTGAACACTCAGGGATTGTTTCAACAAAGAAAAAACTCAAAGATCTCCAGAAAATTTAATGGAACAGTGTTATTTTGGAAATTTCAAACGCCTGGAATTTTTCAGGGGTTTTTCAGTGCTTAAATCTCTGCCTTCAGCCCTAAGTAACAATGCCTTTATAGGCAAGTTACTAGGGCAACTTCAGATTTTAAGTTTACCCTTTTAGTCCTTTTTTTAGTTTAGCTTTTGCTTTAAAAACCTTTAGGTCCTGACTTGTTACCCAAGTTACACCACTTAAATCCTGAAATTCAAATTGGAACCCCAATCTAGAAGGTTCTAGGGGCTTCTATTTTCAGTTACTGCAGGATTCCTTAATTGAAAATACCCAGTATGCCCTTGATTACCCCTGAATATTACCTAAAATTGTTAATCTAGGTTAGACTAAACCCAACCCAACTATACCAACCCCTTTAACTTGGTCAATGCTGACCATGGTTAATTTCAAAGGCTTTGGATTATTCAGCAACAACCAAACGACATTCAATTAAAACAAAACCCCAAAATTGGAATGCAAATCCAACACTCTAATTTTCAAGCTTGAATTAACTACTAGAAATACAGAATTAAAAGACTACTATTATACACTCATCAAGTCAAACAGAGAAAGAAAACAAACAAAATTAATCAATAAAGCAGAACCAAGCTATATCAGTATGAAAAGAGAAGGAAAAACTAAAAACTTAAACAAAACAAATCTGAGAAAACCGGCAAGCAAAAATCAGTGCACAAACTAGATTAAAATTCACATGCAAGGTGGAATAAACAAAAATAAAACTAAGAAAATTTACCAATCAAACGCGAACACGACTGACCTTCCAATTTCAAAAGCGAGATAATGTTAATCCACTGTTCTTTGTCAAGAACAGTCAAATGACATTATCCCATGGTGAAATTGAGCCTAAAACTCGTGAAGATTGGGGAGAAGCCTCGCAAACTCAGAATCCAAGTTGAACTCTAGGGCTTGATTTTCGATTTAATATTCGAGGATCTTGAGGGGTATTTGAAGGAAATAGGTTGTGGATTTAGCATGAGGGTGCTTTGGTGGTCCTGTGGTGTTCATTTGGGGAGGGTTGGGGTCAGCGCCGCCGGACACGGCGGAGACGGCGGCTAGCGTTTCAATTATTCGAACAGTTTGGGTGGGATTTGAGGGAAACGGGGCATGGATTTGGAAAGAGGAGGGGAAGGCGGTCAAGTGGTGTTAATTTGGTGGCCTTTGGGTGATCGCCGCCGGCGGAGGCGATTTCCGGCGACGGCGGAAGGCGGCGTTACAAGGGAGGCTTGGAGACGAGGAGGGGTAGGGGGAAGAGTTTCGGACACTCTTATATCAAAGAGACCCCTAGTTCCTGTCCGTTGGATCATGGAAAATCAAGGGCTGGGATTTACGGACAAGAAACGTAGTCGTTTTGGAGGAAAAGGGGGGGTGGACCGGGTTTTTGAAACGGGTATGGGCTGGTTTGACCGGATTTGGGAGGGGAGAGACTGGGCCTGGGGTACAGGAATTGAACTGGCCCAAATGATTTTGCTCTTCTCTTCTTTTTTTTTCTTTCTTTCTTTCATTTTTTCTCCTTTTCTTTTCTTCTCTTTTTTTTCAAAAATTAATTAACAATCAAAATTAATTCCTAGAACTTAAAAAACTAGTTAAACCTAAAATGATAATTAACACAATTAATTAAAAACAAATTAACAAAAAAGATACTCAAATCAAAGCTAAAATTAAAAGTGCAAATTAAACTATTCTTTTTTTTGCGATTTTACTCATTGTATAAAACAACTAATTTTCTAATTAATCCTAAAATATAAAATTAAACCCTAAGTGCAAATGCCGAGTTTTTTTTGTATTTTTTTTATTAATTAAAATATGCACAGACAAGTGCAAACAATTAACACAAAAATGCCACAAAAATCCACAAGATTGTAAACACTGCAAGAAATTGTTTTGTTTTGAATTTATGAGAGTAAATCATGTAGGGCAAAAATCACGTGCTCACAACGGGAATTATAAATGCGTTCTTGTTAATCCTAATTCCATAGGAATATAGGCGTTAGGTTAGCTTGAATAGGCGAGTTGTACTTCGGGAGAAGGCTACAAGCAATATTAACCTCGTCAACCAATAAACTAGATA
>NW_017682743.1:0-6166 GCF_001879085.1 Nicotiana attenuata | reverse complement strand
CTTGAAATGTATACCTATATTCTTCAGGCGGGCTCCTGACTTCAACAAAACAGATACAACAAAGAAAATCTCTTGTCCCCATTTGGTGGCTGGGCATCATACTACCAGATATTGTTAAGAATTTGAAAACTAAAACTTGAATTTCAGTACCTCTGTTCCTCAGGCGGGCTCCTGACTGCAAAAACTTGAATGTAGTCCTCTGTTCTCCAGGCGGTTTCCTGATTGCTAAAAACTTGAAATGCATACCTCTGTTCTCCAGGCGGGCTCCGGAATGCTAAAACTTGAAATGTATACCTCTGTTCTCCAGGCGGGCTCCTGACTTCTAAAACTTGAAATGTATACCTCTATTCTCCAGGCGGGCTCCTGACTGCTAAAAATTGAAATGTATACCTCTGTTCTCCAGGCGGGATCCTGACTACTAAAATTTGAAATATATACCTCTGTTCTCCAGGCGGGCTCCTGACTGCTAAAATTTGAAATGTATACCTCTGTTCTCCAGGCGGGCTGCTGACTGCTAAAATTCTACATGTATACCTCTGTTCTCCAGGCGAGCTCCTGACTTCAACAAAATAGGCAAAACAAAGAAAATTTTCTGCCCTAGTTTGGTGGCTGGGCACATGGTGAGTGTTAAACTGAATCATTCTACCAACTATTATTAAGAATTTAAAAACTAAGTCCTATTATCCAGGGAGGTCCTGACAACTCTTAATTAAATGACAATTATAGATCTAAGTTGTATCTTCTAAAGGTATTACCTCCGCTAAGTCCTGTTATCTAAGAGGGTCTTAAACTACATCCTATTATCCAGGAAGGTCCTAAAAATCAAAATCAAATCTGATCTAAAAAAAAGACAATTTTACGACTGAGTTATACCATCCTACAACAGATTTTACGCTACATCTTGTGATCTAATGGAAATCTTAAAACTAGGTCCCATTATTCAGGGGGGTCCTGAAAACTCCTAATTAAATCCTATCTCAACATGCAAACTTTGCAATCAACTTACATCCTTCTATGATTTGTTTTGAAATTTATCTAAGCCCTATTTTTCAGGAAGGTCCTAAGAGTTTACGGTCAAACCTGTTTTGGTGCCTGCTCTTCCCCTACGGAGAGTTTCTCCGAAACAAACGAAAACTTTCTGCCCCTGTTTCAATCAAAGAAAAATCTTATCAGTTTAAAATGGTGGTTAGTTGATGGCATTCTTGCTGAAGATGTCTCCGCCGCTGTGTTTTGCTTTGACCTGCTTCCCGAACTGGCCCTGAACCGCTTGACTCTCTAACTAACTTTCAAACCCCATGACCTTCAATGACCCGAATGTTTTATACCCAGACTGTTGTTTCACATCTCTGACCCCTTTTATCTGAAACTTTGCATCTACAACAAAACTACCCAATCAATCCACCGATGAAACTTCCGGTGACCCCTTATCTCTTACTTTGCATCATGCCATCTTTGGTACGTTTTGGCCCCACTGTGCTTTGCAATTGGGAAACTGGTAGTGAGCCTTGACATCCTTTCTTCTTTGTTTTGAACAAGACTGACATTGAAACATCTTAAAGAACAAACCTCAAAAGGAATGAAATGCAATGACCTTGAGAGTTAAGGATAAAGAGAATCCAAAACCGGACGACTTACAAAAAGGAAAGAAAAGGAAAAGAGACTTATCTGAGTGGAACAGCTGGTACCATTGATCATGACATGCATTTTGGACTAATCGGCCCAATCCGTCCAACCAATCAACTTTCAATTACCATGCTTTGTTGCCCCAGAATTCCATAATCTGATTTCTTCAAACAAACCCTAACCTTGTTCATCCTGCGGTGTCCTGAACGGTTTTCACCTATAGACCTCTCTCATTTGTTCATCTGAAAACTCACTTTCGCCTTAAGGTGCCCGCGAGGGTTTTCACCAATAAGACTCTCTCATTTGTGATTTCTCTCAGCTCGAGTCGCCTTACGGTGCCCGTGAGGGTTTTTACCAATAAGACTCTCTCATTTTTCATTATTTTTCTGCTTGGACCAGAGTGTTGCCCTTGATATAATTCACCTCTATCTGCTCGACTCGGCATTTCTCGATGACTAATCAGAAGGTCTTTCTTTGGACTGTAATGTGGCTTTTGGATAGGGTTAGAAAGAAAGGGTATTACAGGCTCAAAACAATTCAGCTGGGTTTAAAATTACATCTTCCGGAATTAGATTTATCATAACAACCGCGACTTCTGCCCTAGTTTCTTGCTTGGGGACTTTTGGATTTTTATTATGACGGGACCGAACCGTGAGGCTGCTTACGTATCCTTAAAAGGAATCAGGTCGAACGTAGTTCATGTCATAGAAATTACTTTGTTGTTGTGACTTCTCTTTTCTCTCTTTTTTCTTCTTCTTCTTTTTTCTTTTCTTTTCTTTCTTCCTTTTCTCTTTTGTTGTTTCTTCTTTCCTTCTCTTTCTCTTTCTCTTTCTTCTCTTTTTTTTCTTCTTTTTCTTTTCTTCTTTTTTTCTTTTCTTCTTCCTTTTTCCTTCTCTCTCTTTTCATTCTTTTCTTTTCTGTTTCCTTTTACTTATCTTTTACGTTTGTGTTTCTGATCTTTACTATTGATTCCGAAAGAGGTGTATGAAAGAAAATAAGTAAGGCTCAAAGGGGCGTAACAAAGGATAAAGTATTTAGATAGCAAAACAAAATGCCTTCGTCATTCCAATCTTCAAAACATGCCAAGTACAAACAAATACAATTAAACAAAGAAGATCATACATAATATCTCTTGACCGCATCGGAATTGATAGCCATTTAAACACACTTGCCTTCTATGTCAGTCAAATATAAAGCACCATTGGACAACACTCTCGTCACGATGAACTGCCCCTGCCAATTTGGGGCGAACTTGCCTTTGGCCTCAGCCTGATGTGGAAGAATACATCTCAACACTTGCTGACCCACTTCGAACTTTCGTGGACGCACCTTCTTATTATATGCTCTTGCCATTCTCTGTTGATACAACTGACCATGACACACTACCACCAATCTTTTCTCATCGATCAAACTCAATTGCTCCAAGCGGGTTTTGACCCATTCATCATCATCAATTTCAGCTTCTGCGATGATCCGAAGGGATGGGATTTCAACTTCTGCGGGTATCACTACCTCGGTGCCATACACCAACGAATAAGGAGTCGCCCCTACTAAAGTACGAACAGTAGTACGATAACCCAACAATGCAAAGATAACTTCTCATGCCACTGTCTAGAACTCTCCACCATTTTCCGCAGTATCTTCTTTATATTCTTGTTGGCCGCCTCAACTGCCCCGTTTGCCTTGGGGAGGTAAGGGGTGGAATTGCGATGTGTAATCTTGAATTGCTGACATACCTCTTTCATCAGATGACTATTAAGATTAGCCCCATTGTCTGTAATGATCACCTTTGGTATCCCAAACCGACAAATGATATTTGAGTGCACAAAATAGACCACCGCTTTCTTGGTCACAGACTTGAACGTTTTAGCCTCAACCCACTTGGTGAAATAATCAATGGCCACCAGAATGAACCTGTGCCCATTTGATGTTGCTGGCTAAATTGGCCCAATGACATCCATGCCCCACGCAACAAAAGGCCATGGTGCAGACATTGTGTGTAATTCCGATTGTGGAGAATGAATCAAATCTCCATGCACTTGACACTGATGACACCTTCGCACAAAACTAATAAAATCTCGCTCCATAGTAAGCCAACAGTAACCTGCTCGGAGAATCTTCTTTGCTAACCGTACCCACTCATATGTGGTCCACAAACTCCTGAATGTACTTCGGTCATAATAGTTGTGGCCTGTCTAGCATCTATGCATCTCAACAAACCAAGATCTGGAGTTCTTTTGTACAACACCCCTCCACTAAAGAAAAATCCACTTGCCAAACGTCGTATTGCTCTCTTTTGATCCCCGGTGGCCTGTACTGGATACACTCCCATTCTGAAGGTATTCTTTGATATCATGGAACCACGGCTCACCATCAAGTTCTTCTTCCACCATATTACAGTAAGCATGTTGATCGCGGACCTGAATCTGCACAGGGTTCACATAAGCCTTATCTGGATGATGCAACATTGATGCCAAAGTAGCCAAAGCATCGACAACTTCATTATGAATCCTTGGGATATGCTTGAACTCTATTGAGTGAAACCGTTGACAAAGATCATGCAAATATTGTCGGTACGGTATAAGCTTCAAATCTCGTGTTTCCCATTCCCCTTGAATTTGGTGTAACAGAAGGTCCGAGTCTCCCATGACCAAGACTTCCTGGACACCCATGTCTATAGCCAGCCTCAAACCTAAAATACATGCCTCATACTCGGCCATGTTGTTAGTGCAATAGAAACGAAGCTGAGCCGTAACATGGTAGTGTTGCCCTGTCTCAGAAATAAGTACCGCTCCTATCCCAACACCTTTCATATTGGCAGCCCCATCAAAGAAAAGTTTCCATCCCGGCTTCTCAACTTGTTCCACCTCATCAACGTGCATTACCTCTTCGTCGGGGAAGTATGTCTTCAAAGGTTCATACTCTTCATCTACTGGATTCTCAGCCAAATGGTCAACCAACGCTTGTGCTTTCATTGCAGTCCGCGTCAAATAGGCGATGTTGAATTCCGTGAGCAAGATTTGCCACTTTGCGAGCCTTCCTGTGGGCATAGGCTTCTGAAAGATGTACTTTAACGGATCCAATCGCGAGATGAGGTAAGTGGTATACGATGACAGGTAATGTTTCAACTTCTGTGCTACCCAAGTCAGAGCGCAACACGTCCTTTCAAGCTGAGTATACTTAACCTCGTAAGGTGTGAACTTCTTGCTGAGGTAGTATATGGCCTGCTCTTTCCTGCCGGTGATGTCGTGCTGACCCAACACACATCCGAACGAGTTGTCTAAGACCGTCAAATACAGAATCAAAGGCCTCCCTGGTTCCGGTGGGACCAACACTGGTGGGTTTGACAGATACCCCTTTATCTTATCAAATACTTCTTGACATTCGTCTGTCCACTTGATCGTAGTATCTTTCTTTAATAGCTTGAATATAGGCTCACAAGTTGTCGTAAGCTGAGCGATGAACCTGCTGATGTAATTCAATCTCCCTAACAGACTCATCACCTCAGTCTTGTTCTTCGGAGGTGGCAATTCTTGGATGGCTTTGAATTTTGATGGGTCCAATTCAATACCTCGACGGCTGACTATGAATCCCAACAATTTTCCAGATGGAACACCGAAAGCATATTTCACAGGATTGAGCTTGAGATTGTACCTGCAAAGCCTTTGGAAGAACTTTCTCAGATCCCGGACGTGGTCAGAGTGCTTCCTGGTGTTTATAATTACATCATCCACATACACCTCAATCTCTCTGTGTATCATGTCGTGGAATATGGTTGGCATCGCCCTCATGTAGGTTGCCCCAGCATTTTTCAAACCAAATGGCATGACCCTGTAACAGTATGTTCCCCATGGCGTGATGAATGCCGTCTTTTCTGCATCGTCCTCATCCATTAAGATCTGGTGATAGCCCGCATAACAATCCACAAATGAACCAATCTCATGTTTGGCACAATTATCAATCAATATGTGGATGTTTGGTAATGGGAAGTTATCCTTCGGGCTTGCCTTGTTGAGGTCACGGTAATCAATGCACACCCTGGTCCTACCATCCTTCTTTGGTGCAGGCACAACATTGGCTAACCAGGTGGGATACCGTGTGACCCGAATGACCTTTGCCTCGAAGTGCTTGGTGACCTCTTCTTTGATCTTCACACTCATATCAGTTTTAAATTTTCTCAGCTTCTGCTTGACAGGGGGAAATGTCGGGTCAGTGGGCAATTTGTGGATCACCAAGTCAGTGCTCAAACCCGGCATGTCGTCATATGACCATGCAAAAACATCTTTGTACTCCAACAGTGCTTTAATTATCTCTTCTCTGAGCTGTGGTTCAAGATGGACGCTTATTTTAGTTTCCCGGACATTATCTTGATCCCCTAAGTTGATTGCTTCTGTATCATTCAGGTTAGGTTTGGGCTTTTCTTCAAAATGGCTTAATTCTTTACTGATTTCCTCAAAGGCTTTCTCATCATCATGTTCCACTTCATCATCACACTCAATTTCTTGTAAAAATACTTCAGAATTAGATTGGCATTTAAGACTGG